>NW_026555977.1:0-44985 GCF_029017545.1 Prosopis cineraria | reverse complement strand
AAAGTCAAAAGTTGCTAAATTATTTCAATCAAAGACCGATCGGTAAAATTTGACATGATTTTTTTTTTTAAATTTCATGTGCGACCCAAAATCCTAAACTTATTAAAAAAAATTAGTTTTAAAAAATAATAAGTACTTCTTCCAATCCTATACATAAAGCATCTTCTAAAATGAATTAATACATCATTTTTATATGTTATTTTACATAAAAAGATTAATCTTTTTTTAATTTACCCTTTCCACAATTTTTTATGAATAAAGGATGAAGGTAAACTATATTTTCAAAACCAACCAATAATTTAACTACCTCCATTTGATTTTGGTAAAATAGTTAAAAAATGATTTATATATAAATCTTATATTAGTATCAAATATCAGTACATTGTAAATAAAAACAATAAATAGAAGATGATAGATTATGTCAATCTTATATATTAGCATATTCATGATTTTTTTAAATGAAAAGTACGTTTTTCTCCCACCATCAAAGAGAAGAGGAGAACAATATTCTTTTTTAAAAAGTGCATGAAGATAGAATAACAGATACAATACAAGAACAGTTACAAACTTTAAGGTTAATAACAGGTACAATACAAAAAAAGTTACAAACTTTAAGGTTATAGAAAATCTTCACTTTCTTTTGGCGACCCAAATTTAATTTACTATCCTTTAAGAGAAGTTAAAAAAAAAAACAACTTATTGTGCTCTATCTTTATCTTGCAACTATGAGAGATGAATCAAATTGATTCTTACAAATCTGAAACTATCTCCCCACATTTCTTCTTGACTTTTTGTGTTCATAGCCTCTTAAATCTGCATTAAAAACTTCTCTTTGAATCATTTTGAAGATCAAGCAAGTTTAGGGAATTTGAAGATTAAACATAGCAAGAAGATTTGGCTTTGATTGCTTATTGTTTTAGTCCAACAACATTTCATAAACCAAGACATTTCAAAGCTTCTATAGAATTTCATCAACTATACTCTTTAAAAATGTGGTTCCAATATCTTATCTTTTCCTACTTTTGCTAATTATTTGGTGGCCTATTTTAATGCTTTTCTTTGTGGATTTCATTTTAATTTTCTGTTGTTAATATATTTTCCTTTTTTATTGAGAAAAAGCAGAGGCTCAAGAACCAACAATTTTATTATCATAGAAGAGAAGGGGAGAAAGTCAAAGTCAAAGAAACCAAAACAAACAACCGCATAAGTCCAAGCTTTAGCTAAATCCGCAAGACCTTAAGTTCAACAAATCCTCCGAAACGTAAACACACAACCACCAAGCCATGAGAGAATACAAATCATTAAACATCACAATGTATTGTACGAATACTCACTACTGGCTCCTATATGTTCACAGTCGCATATCATCTCACTAACACCATCTTTTATGGCTCGCTCACTTCCATGAATCACCTTCTTCTACACACCACTTCTTCTTCTTCTTCTTCTTCACAGATTGGTTTTGCAGTGACGACTCTTTTCCTGTGTGCCTTTGCGTTGCTATGTGTGCCTCTCATTCCGTGAAACGACGTCGTCAGAGCTGGAGCAGCTGGTTCTTCGGAGAAGATCCAGAGCCAGTGATAGAGATCATTCAGAATGAAAGAGTTGATGTCACTGTGACATCATCAGAGCAGCATGAAGAGGCTTCCATTTGGCAGAAGAACATTCTGATGGGTGGCAAGTGTCAATTTCCTGATTTCTCTGGTGTCATTATCTATGATTCCGAGGGCAATATTGTCACTTCATCCAAAACTCCTCGTCCTTTGTTACTTACTTGGAAATAAGCATGCAGCCACAAAAACCACTATTAGAAAAAAGTGAAAGAGAGAGAAAAAAATTAAGTGAGAAAGCGTTAGAAAAGTAACAGGGAGATTGGGAGAATGATAGAGTTCTCTGATTCAAGTTAAATTTTAAGTATTAAATTTTAAAAATTTTAAATTTAACTTACAATTTCACAATTTTATTATAATAAATTTATAACTTATATTTTAAATTTTAAACATGATTAAGTTAAAATTTAAAAAATAAATTATAAATTTATTAATGAAATTATAAAATTGAAAGATGAATTTATAATTTTTAGAATTTGATACTTAAAATTTAATTTAAATTAATTGATTATCTTAAAACTTATCTCTCATTCCCTCAAAATGATAAGGTGATTTTCATGTGCATTTTTAATTGTTGCCTGATATATTCTTTTTAGGTGGCTTGATTTCTGTAAGAGAAAGGCAGAAAGAATTTGTATGCCATATTAATTATGTTGTTGTCGTACTTCTGAGTAATGGTATCATTTAATATTATTTTTGTTTGATTCCCATGTAATTTTGTGCGCCAAATGGGTCACAGATGTTTCGTGCATTATAATAAAAGGTTATCATCCTAGCTTCATTTTATCAAAAAAGAAATTCCTAGCTTCATGTCCTGACTGGGATTTCGATACTATAGGACTGTGGCGTAGAGACAGAAGAGAACCATGGGGAGATTTGAAAAGCAAAGAACAAGATGGAAAATAAACCTTTGAAGCAATTTCACCCATATAAATCAAATCAGATGAGTTCAATCATAAGAACAATGCAAGAAACATTAATGTAACGTTAGGTTATTAGAAATAAATGAAATGCAATAGATCAAAAAAATTAAATAAAGATAAATTAAATCATCCTTTTTCCTTATAGTAAGTATAATAAAATTTATAATATATATTATAATTATGAGAATTATCACATCCTTTAAAAATTTTATAAATATGATTCCCAACTTCATAATCTAAATTACCCCTTTTCTTTATGAATATGGTTCATTATTTTTTTTGATAATCTCATTTTTACTTTTATTTTTTCAATCTATTATATTTCTTTCTAGTAACCAAACATGACCTAAAGGAGTTTGTATTGTCATATATGCTATATTCAAGTTATTAGCATTAGTATAAAATTTAATTAATATAAAGTAGGTTTCTTACAAATTCACATGACTCACTCAAGTATTTTTTTTTTTTTTTAATTACAAAGGTCACAAAAAATCCATGAAAATAAAATAGAACTAGGTCATATATGATAGCACCAAGTCCTTGAACCTTGGAAGTGGATTTTATAGACGGTGACATTGAAATTTCCATTATTAGCTTGATAAACCATCCAATCTTGTAAGTGTTCGCTTCTATAAAAATATGATAATTAAATAATCCAAATGCACATAACAAGATCCTTCATATTCCTGGTATGATTGACAAAGGGATGGTTTCTACAAGTGCTCGTTATGATGAAGAAGATTAACCCAGTTGAGTCACAATGTATGTTGACTATTGGGTAATTTTTTCTTCCAACAAATAGAGGTCTCATTTGCACTGTAGTGATTCCATCACCCTATATTCATGTCATTTATGTTAAACCTTTTTTCCTTTGGACAATAAATAGACTTGCACTTGTCAGGGGAAAAAAAAAACTTGTAAATTGTAGCATTCTTGCTACCACCAAAAAAAAAAAAAAAACTCACGCAAAATAATAGACGGGCATCAACTAGCTACTTGATAGTTTTATACGAAATAGAATCAAATGCAAATTCAAAATTGTGATTCCTTCTTGTTTGAGGAACTCCGTCCCCTAAAACCAACAACACTCAGTTTAGAATTCGAGGATTTTCCAGCACTGTCTCTCTTACTTGTTTGCATCTTCCTCGCTGAAACCTTTTTCAGGCTGCTTGCACTGGAAGACGACCTTACAGAACTTTTAACCTTAATTCCTCCTCCTGACTTCCCTGGTTTTAATGGCTTGGATGTTTTTCTAGAAACAGTATTAACACCAGAAGAACTTTTTGATGCTTTGGATACTGATGGCTTCTTCGATACTTTCCGAGACATGGCAGCACGGGGAGTAGAAGTGTTCTTTGCTTTGGAAACCTTTACCAATTTTGTATTCTTCCCCTTCTGAGTTATTTGGGACCTGGCAATCTCCCTCCTGAGACTTTCTTTACTGATAGCCTCCAAGCTCTCATTTTTCCTTATTGCTTCTTCTATTCTAGTGGCCAGGGTTACGTCTTTTTTTGCAACCAAGCTAGTTACTTTCCCTGCATAGAGGAGAAGATATTTGATTTAACCATAAAAAAGGAAAAAAAAAAAAAAACTTCTATATTTATGTATAATATAAAGTCTACAAGGGGCTCACAATCTAATCAATCATTATATAATTTTTGTAGGAAGCTAGTTTATATATAAATTTGATCCAAAATCTGTGGCTTCCTCAAGCAAATGTAAATTTGGAACTCCACAAAAGAAATAGAATTATCCATTAAAAAATGCCAGATTTATTGGACATTTGAAAGCTTAAACAGGAAGCAGCATGGCCTTTGCTTGACAATATTGGTGCAAAAACATGTTATCCAGAATATCTGTAACTGTAATGAGAACACAATAATTCATGCTGTACTAACAAGTTTAAAACTAATTTCACAGTAAAAGAATACCTAGATCATTCAGACAAAGTGGATATGCAAAACCATTGTTTACCGCTCTTATAAATTTCGACTTATTTTAGACTGTAGATATAACTAAATTAAAGGGAATTCTTAAAACAGATAAAAATTAAAAAGCATGATAAAAAAAAAAAAATGTTACCCTTTGCACCCATGCGAGCTGTTCTACCAGTGCGGTGAAGGTAATCAATCTGAAATAGAATGAAGAGAAATGCTGTGTAACTGGTGCAGAATTGATAAAGGAAAGAGAAAAAGAAGAGGGTTAGGGAGGGGGAGTGAAACAAAAAGAAAATCTTGGTAACCCAAATGATACTTACAGAGGTCAAAGGAAAATCAAACATGATAACATGATCGACATCCAAATCCAGACCCCTAGCAGCCAAGTCTGTGCAAACTAATGTAGGGCAATCATCTTCATCACTCTTAAACTTCTTGAGGTTTTCAACCCTGAGTTTCAAATAAAGGAACTATATGATGCATACCAAACAGGCAACAAAGTATATAAGATGATAAGACACTGGAATCTCAATCTAACAAGGTCCCCATGCAATTTGTGTTCGAACTTCCCATGTGATGTAACCTAACCTATAGTGCATAATAAACATTTCCCTCTGTGCAAATCATTTTTCTTTGGTCAGACCTTTGTGTACATTCAAATATTTTACTTTTGTGTGAAAACCTATTAACTCTTCTGAGCAAACAAGACGTGTAACATCAACACTGACATGAGTCGTGAAGTCACAAAACAAGGTGATTTTTTTAATGTCAAGATTATTACAGGCACGCACGCACACATCAGGTCCTGAACTTAATGGTATGCTTTTACCTATTCAAGATTAATGGAGCAAATTATTAAAGAGTAACACAAACTAGAAATTGGTCAATTGGCACAAGTAACAATATAATGAACATAAAAGAACTGGAAGACAGATATATCCATCAACAATGTGGCTATTTTCCAAAGGTTGCCATTACTCATCTAAGCGCTTGGACAGTGTGACTTCCAAACAGAGAGCAACATAATAGAGAATGGAGAGCATAAAAAGATAAATAATATGAAATTAGCACCAACCTTCGCTCTGCTGGTACCTCTCCATGGTAATTAACAGTCGATATCTGATTTTCACCAAGAAAATGATCCACTGCACGGCTAGAATCCAGTGTATTGCAGAAAACCATCACTCTATTCCCTTTTGCAAGGCTCGGCTCCAGAACCTATCCTCACATGACCAAGCAACAAATGGTAAATACCCAAAGAATTAAAAAATTGTCCAAACCAATAGATAATCTTATCAAGAAGTAACAGAGAATATGAACAGCGGGCATCATGACAAAGCATGCATAAGAATAAAACAATGTGTTGGACAGGGTTGGAAGAAGGGAAGGGGGGGCAAAAAAACACTAAAGTGGTATCATTTGTAGTTATATAAGGATTGGTTGGCATATTCCTTATCAGTTATCACACAATTTAGTCACTAAACATCATGCCCATTAATTACCATCCACCTTAGGCAACATCACTTTCTGCATTACTGGGATGACTTTGGCACAGAATGTCCTATAATAGGAGTGAACACCAAGTAATGAGAAATATCATTCACAGAAAAGTGAAGGATTGGTCAAACAAAACTTGCAATTATCTGCAATTAAAAAAACATGAAAATTGAAATTTCCAAATATGCCACAACTTGTTAAAACAACGGAGCATCTCACACTATTGATTTAAGGTCATACCTTCAAAGTCAAATAGTTTCACAGGATATGCACCAAAAAGGCACTATTTCCCCATCTGTTTTAGAAGTTTTTTTTTTCTTTTGTTCTGGCCTTCTGGGATGTAAGTCATAATTAAATCTTAATATCAATGAAAATGCACTAATGTAGCATATGTGTAGTTTTCCTTTTCAAAACCATAATAGCGAAAGCAAAGTAGCATATAAACAAAGCCTAAGAAGAGAAACAGACAGAAACAGCATTTTTGTCACAAAAATCCCCTATATGTCTATATCTCTCTAAAAGCCACAGAAACCACCCACTTGGTCTCAGGTACAATACCAATGGATGGCACTCAAAAAGTAAAAGTATAAAGTATACCTGCAGTAATGCCTCCAGCTTGTTCTCAGAACCTGACAACTTAATAAAATCATGACGAGCAGAGGCAATCTTTTTATGCAGTGTTGATGTTCGCAGGTGCACAATGCCTTGAAACTCCTCATCGATCAACTTCTGCACTGCCTGCAATACTTACAAATGTCAATTGTTAAGCATATCTATCAATAGTGATACTGAATAAATTCACTTTTATTAAGGTATAGTGGAACTCTCCAAAATACATCAAAAATGGCAATGCAATATTGCAATATAGCATACCTTTGTCATGGTTGCTGTAACCAAAATAGTCTGAAAACCCAGGCCATCAGGTTTTGATGTGCGATGTTTTAGTGGGCCAATAAACTTGCGTATATCAGGACCAAAACCTCGATCAAACATTGTGTCTGCCTCATCCAACACCTGCAAAAGAAATCCACCATTAACAAGTGCAACAACTTCCTTGCAAAGATAAATACTGAGAAGATATTTTTCCAAAGAATACTTATTAGAAATACAGAAGATTAAAAAATGTAGAGCAATTGAATAACGGTATATTCGAGAAGAAGAACATCCTACGGTTGGAAACCTACCAAGTATTTGATGTCACCATATACCATGTTGCCTTCCTCAATGTGCTGCAAAATTCTGCCCGGAGTACCAACAACCATGTCAATGGGGTTATTTAATGAATCCTCCTGAGGCCTGATACGGCCACCCCCACTTACCATTGTAGACCTAAACCTTGCATGATGGCTAATAGATTTTGCAACTCGAAATACCTATATATCCAATCATACAGTAATTTAGCTGTGTAATAAGAAAGTTCTAAGTGATCTCTGCATGATGAATGCATTTCACAAATACCTGCTCAGACAACTCCCTCGTAGGGCATAGCACAACAGCTCGGGGACGCCTGGGCTTCATATGCAATCCATTCAATTGTTCATCCCGTCTAAGCAACTATATGAACAAATTAATATTGTTTATTAGCTTCTCTAAATATACAACTAGATAAGATGGTCAATGCTTAAAGCTGTAAAACTTCATAATAAAAGAAATGGTTGCAGAAGACCAATATTATAAGTGTCATTTTGCAAGTGATCAAGTACCTGAACCAGAGGAAGCATGTAAGCAAGAGTCTTGCCAGACCCAGTATGAGATCCCAAAACGACACTCTTCTCTTCCAAGACAGCAGGGATACCGATACACTGAATCTCAGTAGGAACCTCAATATTCATCTGCTTCACGGCTCCCATTACCTCATCACTGAGGCCCAACTCCTCAAAACTTCCAACCAACTTCTTCTTCTCTGACTTCTTCCCCTCTTTCTCACGACCCTTCTCAGATATAGCAACTGACTTCGTTGAATTCTTGATTTCAGGGGTTTTAGCGGAATCCTTGAGGTGTTTGAATCTGAGTCTCTCAAGAAGAATTGAATGCTTGATTTGGTCGGGGTCAATGGACTCCGTCGTGTCGGCAACGGTGGCCGTGGCGGTGGTAGTGGCAGAGCAGAGGGGCCTAAACCCTAGCAAAACCCTACTGGGTCTTGCAGACAGTTTGAGAAATGGAATGGTGTGGCCATGAGATAAGCGTGCGAGTGGTAAGAGTTTGGAGTTTAGAGAGAGAGTGAGCAGGGCTCTGCCTGTAGCTCCCGCCATGGGAGTGTTGTCGGAGCACCACTCTCCTTGGGTAAGGTTTGATATATTGTTTGATTGATAACTTGAGAGGCTCGATATTTTGGTGATAGTGACAACGGTAAGGAAAGGGGAAATTCTAGTGAAAATTACGAAGAGGTTTTATATAAAACAGTCTTTCATATTTAATCCCCTAAATTTAGTTTATTGTTAAAAAAAATTCCAAATAGCATATAAAATATGTGAAATAACTTAAATACCTCCATTCACCAACTGGTCACTAGTCAGCTCGTGGCCAGACCACCATTTTAGCATAGCAAGTCAATGTTAAATTTTGAATGTGATTGATATTCCAATGAAGATAAGTAAAAAGCTAGATAATTTGATCTTTAATTGTTGGTGAGATGGGAGAGTTGCTGAAAGTAAAATTCATTGGATAACGTGGCAAAATATGACTAAACCTAAGAAAGAGGGTAGTATGAGGTTCAAGGATTTAGTCAATAATAATTCTACTCTTTTAGCCAAAACTGCATGGCATTTGTTACAAAACCCTGATGATTTATAGGTCAAAGTGTTGAAGGGATTTATTTTCCCAACCACCAATTCCTAGATGCGAAAAAAAGGCTCTCATGCATTATGGTGTTGGTCAAGCTTATTAGAAGGAAGAGGTTTCTTGAAGCCTAAATTATGCTAGCAAATTAGGGATGGTTTGACTGCTTGGATTTGAAAAGCTAAATGGATCCCCTCCTTGCCCACCCATTGTCTTGCTACTAATGATAAAGAATTTGCCAACTCAAACATGGTTGTGGCTACACTAATTGAGAATAGACAATGGAAGCTTGCAGATGTGAGTAACTGAGTCTGTTCCTGGATGAGACCACACTTAGCACCATTCAGCTTATACCCTTACATGCTACTCCTTCGAGTGACGGTCTTTTGGAGCCTTGCAAATAATGGTCTTTATTCTATGAAGTTGGGCTATGCCATGGTTATGGAGGTGAAGAAAGAGGGGGTCAAAAATCTTGTAACAAGTTCATCTGTTGTCATACCTAAAACTATTTGGAAGAATTTGTGAAAGATTAAAACTACTTCGAGGATTAGTCATTTTTTATGGCGATGATCATCTAATGCTCTTGCTACCAATGAGACCTTACTTCATCGACATAGAGGGTTTTCTAATCTCTGCCCCTTTTTGCGAGTGTGCCGTTGAGACAATTGAGCATCTCTTCTAGTGTATGTGGAGTAGGTGTATTTGGTTTGGGTGTGCGCTCTCCTTGAAATTTGACCCCATTGATATCACAAGTTTCAATAGTAGGTGGATAGATGCTGAGGTAACCATGCAGCTGATTTTATTGTCACAACCTCTCTTAAAGATGTGATTCCGATAGGGTGGGTGTTTTCACCATCATTTCCTTTGTCTAATTTATTAGCTAAGGATGCTTTGAGCAACACCATGTCTTAGAATGCCACTATGCCTCCCTCAGTTAGATTCGATGTTGGGTTATCTCTTTGTTCTGTTGTTGTTTGTGTACTTGTTTTTACTGCTTTCTTTGCTATGTTGTTTGGTTTTGTTTCGTGATTTTAGTGTGCGTATAGTTTTCAATTTATCAAAAGTTAGTTTGGTGAAAATTCATTTGATAAAAGTCAGTTTAATGAAAATCAATTGTTATAACGGAATTAGTATTTAGATACTTTTTTCAAAAGTTAGTTTACCAAACCAAAAGTTATTTGGATTAATGAAAATTTATACTTTTAAAATGTACTTTCGAATATACAATGATCAAAAAACACATTGATTTATGATAATTTATAATTTTTATTATATGAATATTATATATTAGAAATGTTTACAAGATGTCAAAAATTTTCCAATAACATAAAATTTAAGATGTTAAATGATAAAAATAAAAAATATACAATTTAATATTCAAAAAAATTATGTATTAAATAGTTCAATATTAATTTTTAATTAATATTAATTTTTAAAAAGAGGAGAGAATGTAACATCCTAATTTAAATTGTAATAGTTAATTTGGGTTAATAAAAATTTTGAAAAATATTTAGAGGTAAGTAAATTAGTAGGAGATGATTATTAAATCTAACTTAGGATAAAATTCTAAATTAAAATTTAAAAAAAATTAATTAATTAAAAAATTATTAAATTATTATTATTATTATTATTATTATTAAAATTTAATTAATTAAAAAAATTAAATTATTATTATTATAAAAAAAGAAAAGGTATGAAAAAAAAGAGAAGAGAAGAACAAGAAAACTTTCGACGTGCGCGTGTAATCATTATATTTATATAATAATAATAAAAAAAAGAAAGAAGAGATAGGAAAGAGGAAAATAAAAAAAAAATTGTGGGACCCATATTCACTTTTAAAAACCATCGTTCTCTTCTCATTTTTCCTTCATTTCCTTTCTCTTTCGTGTGCAAACAGAGAGAGCATCTGTGAGCGCAAGTTCGCTGGTGCGGGAGATCTGAGTTTTTAATGTAAGAGTCTTTAATAGAATATTTAGGATATGATTTTAAGCTTTTTAAGACTAAGTAAGTGATCTAAAATTTGTTTTTAGCCATCCTTCTTCTTTAGTTTCTGAGTTTGTGGTGGTAGAAAATTTAGGATTTGAAAGAGGGATGAATTTATGTTGAATAAATATGGTTTTTGAGGTTGTTAGTAGTATAATAAATATTTTAGAGTATAAATTTATTGATGATTTTTAAATTTGTGGCTTAAGGATCAAATCCTAGATTAGATTTTTATTAAATTTGAAAATATATGTTGAATTATTGAGGTTTAGATGATTATTGGGATGAGAAATGAATTATTATGGCTATAGGATTATGATTCTAAATTTGAGACTCAATTTCCAATTTTTGGGTATTTTAGGTGCGAATTTATGAAATAAAAAGAAAATTTTGATAATAGAAATTAGTTTAGAAGTTAATTTTTAGATTATTAATGTTTATTGATGAGTAAAAGAGGAGTTAAAAATTTTACTTAATAGTATTAACTCTAGATTTGTATTAAGATTGAGATTAAGAATTATGTTATATTTTTAATTCTATTATTAGAATTATTTTATTAGTTTCAATTATTGAAACTAATATTTATAATAATAGTTATTTGTAGATTGTATTGTTGGTGAAGATTGTGGTAGGAGAGAAATTTGTAAGGAATAATTTATTGAAAAAGCCACGAGGTAACCATGCTTTTAATTTGTGATTAGTGTTACTTCATGTTAATTGGGTGATTATTGAGAAAATTATGAATTTTTTAATATTGTATAATTGTGCAATATTATTATGAATTTGTTTGATTATTGTGGGAGGTGTTGGGAGACTTGCTATTGTTGTTGTATTTATGTGCTACGTGGTATGCCCCTATTGGAGCTCAATAGGTGGCTTGTAAGGGCTCGGGCTAATCTACCTTTGGCCGGGTAATTTAGCACCGAGTGAGGGCTACGGCTCGAGGTTAATGGAGGGATATAAGGATGGTTGTTTGTGTGTATTATAATATTTCTTATATTTGTTAGAATTATATTATTTTTAATTCTCACTTCACTTAACTGTTTGTATATACTATCATAAATTGGTTATGGTTACTGGAACTTTTGAGTCTCATTATGTGGTTAACAATTTTCAGGAGAAGAGCCACGAGTAACACGTGGAAGAGTCCCAAAGGCTTAGTGGCATAGATCCACTGTCTCTTTTGGGTATTTGATTTATGATTTATAATGTTTTATATTGGCAATATTAGAGCTTTTTTGTTTATTGACAATTATATTATATATAAATGTAATCATGCTTTTCAAACTATTTCTATTTTTGGTACACTTTGGATGATTGTAATTTTAATATTTGGTTTTACTTTATATTGGTTAAAATGGCATGATTATGAGGCCAAATAACTGACTTGTTTTGAAAATTAACTAAATTATTTATTTTTCTTGTTGAGAGTATAAGGATAGATAAATGTAATTTAGTTTACTTGTTGAGAGTATAAGGATGGACAAATGTGATTTAGCCTAATGGCATGTGGTAGGTAAAAATTTAGCTGAAATGTTGTATTGTCTGAGTTGAAACCAATTATAAAAATTTTTATATTGAAATTATTAATATAAAATGTGTTAGGTGGCTGTAACCCAACTATATTGAGTTAAATTATTTAAAAAAAATTTTGATGTGTTATAGAGAATGAGGAGATGAGTTCTATGCCCGAGCATGAAAAGGACAAAAATCACACGAGGGTGTCATATCGTCAATTGAAATAGTAGGTATCTCACATGCACCAATTTTACGTTTCAAAAGTTTAAAATTCTATTTTTAAATTTTTTTATTTCAACCCATTTTTCAAAATCCTTTCTAAAAGTCAGTTGTATCTGATTAATGCATCTCAAATAACATTTAACTTCTTAAAAGTAAAAACCAGCTTTCTCGATGCCAAACGCAGAGAAACCAAACATACCTTTAGTGGTATTGTACTGTAGGTTTATTGTATACAAAGTATAGCAGTTGGCCCAAAAAATGATATTTCAGATAGCGACAACGGCAAGGGAAAAGGGGAAATTCTAGTGAAAATTAAAAATAGGTTTTATATAAAACAGTCATTTAGCCCCTAAATTTTAGTTTATTATTAAAAAAATTTCAAATAACATATGAAATATGTGAAATGGTTAAAATACCTCCACTCACTTGCTGCTCAGTGGTGAGCCAGTGCTAGAGTAGACCACCATCTAGCATAGTGAGTCATTGTTAAATTTTGGATGTGATTAATATTTCAACAAAATATTACTAAAATATTAACATTTTGGTACTTAACATTTAAAATATTATTCTGATAGCTGGCCAAAAAAAAATATTATACTTATTACTAAGTTTACTTCAGAAAAATATTAATTCTACAATATAATAAAAAATTAAATAAATAGTTGGCAAAAAAAAAAGATTAAAAATATAGCAACAAGAATTAGTCAAGATATAATTTATTTCTTTTAAACTGTTAAATAATTGATATGATGCTTTGATCACAATATATTCTTTTTTATTCCGTCATCCAGTATCTTGAAAAACATGAGTGTTACCAACATCTGCTCAAACTAATCAGAATTCTATGATGCAGGAATTTCATGAGTATCTTTAGATACCTATAGCATTTTTTATTTAATGCAACTATATATTCAAAACTTTAACTTGAGATTTAAGGATAAACAAATTTGACTCTATTAACCAGCTGTAGCAAGCGGCCCTCCATTCATAACAACATACTCTACGGAGAAAACAAAATTACAAATTTCTTTATTAATATGATAGAAACTTCCAATTTTTATTACAACAATAATGTGAAAAATGTTTAAATTTTCGTATACTTATTATTCATTGCCTAAACTACAACGGATGATTTACCACGAATAATAATAGGTAACCATGGAAAGCAACACATCTTTTAATAATATCTAAATCTAAATAGATTATTTCTAATTTTTTTATAAAACAAAATAAACGACAATTACAATAATTTAATTCATTCAATATTGTTCTACCTTTCTACACAATCATGTTGAAAGGAAAAACAAAAAAATACAAAAGAGAGAAGTGTAGAATGGGAAAGCAAAATATAAAAAAAATACAAAAGTGGTGAAGTGAATGAAAATGAGTTCCGATTGATTAAGAATATTGACAATTGAACAACAATTATTTTTATAACTTGTAAGACTCTTTTGATAATAAATTTTTTTATGTGATACCTTGATGTAAATTGCCTTAAAAGAATTAAATATTATATTAAGAGAGTAGTTTTAATGTATTGAATTGAAATATAAATTTGAATGCCAGATATAACACAGAAAGTGAAGATTATGTCAGGAATGCGGACGACTTTTCAAAGAAAAGAAATAAATTTAAATGCCTTATAAGAAAAAGACATTGTGAGAGGAGCGAACGAAACATTCAAGATACAACAAATTGAAATTTTTTAATTTAAAATACCTATACAGACAGACCAATGAAATTTGTTAATATATTTAATAATTGATTAATTCAAGGCGTGTTTGCGATAGCCCCAAATTGCATTGGCCAACGTCAAATGCAAAAAATGTGGCCACTTTTACATTTTTAATATGTTTGGAAGACTAAAATGTTTCATAAAACTACAGGTTGCAAACAAAAATTGAAAAAAAAAAAATCAATTAACATAGCATGATTTATATTTGCATGCTCTTTTTTTAAAAAATCAATTTAATAAATTAAAATTTATTTAGATGATATAATTAAAAAAACAAGATTAGATTTATAATAAAATAAAAATGAGTCTTATGACATGTAGTGTGTAATTTGACCTTTTCAGGTCATAAAAGTCTTAAAAATTGTTTACCCAAAAAAGTCTCAAAAATTATAATTACAAAAAATTTTTTTAAGATACTATAAGAATAATTATTTGTAAATATTAAAAAAGAAATCAGACTTATTTATTACATATGATAAATAATTAGATATTTATAATATATATATATATATATTAAAGACAATAAAATTCTAAAAAGGAAAGCAAGGGAGGAAAGGGGAGAGAGAGAGAAGACGAACGCAAGCAATAAAAGTAATAAAGAATAAGGATAAAAAGATGTAAGCCCTATTTGATTATTAAAAAGAATACAATGAATTGAAAAAATAAATATGAAAATGAATTAAATAACCTTTTTTTACATAATAAATATGATAAAATTCATTAATATATATTATAATGTGAGCAGTAATCGCACCATCCAAAATTTATCATGAATTATAATTTTCAACCATATAAATTAAATTACTCATCTTCTTATAAATTTGGTTCACTATCTCTTTTAATCATCTCATTTTTATCTTTATTCTTTCAATTCATTTCATTTCTTTCTAATAACCAAACTGAACCATAATTCATAGTTGATTCCATTAGAGCAAATCAAAACTTTCGGGGGTCATACTGTGGTTACCCCCAATGCATATAGTATATAACTATTATCTGAGCTTGTCAAATAGGAAACTGCTTTACAACACCAAGCTTTCTTCAGGAGCTGCACATAAATTAGTGGGAGAACTATATGTTCAAGAATGACGAACCCATGAGTATTTCAAGGATATAAACACACATCAAGTTGAAATGAGACTGAAATAGACAAATTTAACCTTAACTCTTCATTTCTCTTCAATCTTATCAAGTTTTAAGTATTACATAATATGCCTTACATAGGACAACTATCAAGATTCCAGCAATGACGTGTGTATCACGTTATCTACATGGCTTCCGTCTGCAAGATATGTGGTTCATACTCAAGGGGGCTTAAGAATATGTGAGTCTTTCAAAAACATGAAAATTTGCTTTCTGCTGTTATCACTGCATCATGAGAAACCAATCCAACTTCTCTAAACAACCCATAAAGGTAAATTTCTACTTAACTCCATAAGCTAAAGCAGGTAACTGGTTTTTGACGAGGTAGAACCAAGAAATGGTACATTTGGTTTCACTGTTCCCATTTATACCTAAATTTTCTCATCCTTCAAAAGTCATTGACTTTCAGTTTCTTGTCATCTTTGATGGAAACCAAGAGTTAACTCTCTTTGCTTTCCCCATGAGCCAACATCCAAATATCAAAATAATATAGATCATAAACATGTGAAGGCCGACTTTGAGAATGTATCATATATTTTAATGCATGTTAAAAAGATCCTTCCGGATAAGTTCAAATGGTTCCTAACTTTTCTTCTATCAAGAGCCATTTCCACCCTTGTAAGTGATTATTGTTAGACAGAAAAACATATCTTCATTTCACCTTAATTTAGCAAGTTTGATGGGAGAAAATCTCATAGCAGATCTTCAACTGGACCAATATCATTTTAAGTATATAAGGAGTTCTCACTATACGAGGCAGTGACAAAGTACAGGCTCTTATCCCCAGAATGTCTAGCGACTAGGGCCCACAGGGTTGAAGTTGTTGAGAGGCAATAGGCATAAAGTGTCTCTGAGGTACCTAAGGGTGTCACGACGTGAAGCTAACCCCGTTGGTATCAGAGCCACTATAGTTATAAGTCCTCACCTAAAGAGGCAACTAGATCTATGGAGAGTTCTTGCTGTATGAGGCAGTGATGAAGTACAGGCTCTTATCCCTAGGATGTCCCGTGGCTAGGGCCCATAGGGTTGAAGTTACCAAGAGGCAACGGGCATAAAAAGTGTCTCTAAGGTACCTAAGGGTGTGTCACGGCACGAAGCTAACCCACCCCCTTGTTAGTTCTCTAACAAATACTAAATATTAAAGAATCAAGCTTATAGGGAGAGAGAGGCTTTAGAGAGACATAGTTGAAGAGCACATAAGTTTTCATTGCCAAACAAATTCTGCCTTACAAGAAAACTGAAACCTCCTTATATAGACATAGTCTGAAGGATTAGGGTAAACAGTGCATGATTACAAGCAAATAAACTTTTTCACACACCTGGTTATAAAGGCAAAGCAAAAGTAAAAGTAGGAAGATATGGCTAAAAACAAACTGTTTTGTCTAAACCTTTTAGCAAAATAACTACAAAACAAACACTTTAAAGAAGATATGACTAAAAATAGATTCCTTCTATGATTAGCACAAGTTTTATGGATACACTTCTAATTATATAACAAGCTGAGCCAATATTTTTCTTCCTTTCGATGTCTTCTAACTGTAAGGTTGTCACACATGAGTTGTTCTAGCTATTCATCATCAAAGTCTTGATCCATATTATAAGTGAGTCTCAGTGTTGGTGTGTCCTTTAGCTCTGGGAATAGCTGATAAAAACTTATACTAATGAAAACTTATCAAAACCTCAAGTACAATAGTTTTTGAATAGTCAATTATATCAGATACTTTATTCTTTAAGTATCTTATCACATCTGCTAACTGTCCAAACTCTTGAGAAAAAAATCTACCTCCTTAGGATCCCAACCAAACAAAGGCTGTCCAACACTTAAAGCAAATTTGTCAACATCCTCCTTCACTCAAAATCCCTGACAAAGGACAGCGCATCTCACAGACTGATGCTAGTGATGACTTTTAAGGAGCTTTACTTCTTGAAGTAGATGGGAAAGGCATTATTGTGGTCATGCCAATGGAGAATTCAAACCCTCAGAAAAGCATTACCATATAGCTTATAAAGAAATCCTAGCTGTGAAACATGACATTGAAAAATTTAACTTTCCTCTTAGCCTTTATCACTTTGTAGTAAAAATGGATAACATATCATTTCTAAAGATCTTAAATCAAAATAGGAAGTTTCTCCTTGAAGCTCAACTCCTTCAATGGAAAAAATGGTTTGTTTGTTATAAATTCATAGTCTGACACATCAAAGGAAACCACAATACCATGGCAGACTATCTAACCAAACCCCAAAAGAAAATCAATCTCATCACTCTTCCAAAAAAGCTACCCTCTTTATCCTGAACATCATGCCTAATAATTTAGTTTTTCCACCAGGACCACTGTCTTAGAAGTTCAAAAGCTAGCCAAAAGTCAATTTTACTGGCTCCACCTCCTTTAAAAGACCCACATCCAACCCCAACTTGAATACTTTTGTCTTCAAGCTCCTTACCTTGCAGTCCCTTTTATTAGAGGTCATATACCAAATGAACTCACATGGTACATTTGCTCTTTATCCTCTCTTTATATCTATGTTATAGCTGTTCCTCCCCTGGAGATGTTTCATTATCTGTATGACTCAGCTCATGAAGGTTCAAACCTATGAAAACTCCTTAAATGGTTTGCACCTATTTCCAGATGGCATAAGGAACTCTTTTGAGTAGTTCAAAAGAGTTGCTATGGAAAATCCCTCTATAGGAATAAAAGGCCTACTCCTTTTTCGTGATTCATCATCCTTATCATTTTACAATAAAGGAAAGCTTTATGTGGCTAACCAAGCATACCAATGGAAAACCACTACTAATTGGATAACACATGAAAATTCCACTTTAATTGAATTAAAAGATTTTCCATGTGAAATGAATAATTATCTAGTTCCAAAATCTAATCTTGAGTGCACATCTCTCAATCCAATCTCTCATCAACCTATTCTTCCAAGTGACCCATCTCCATCTGTTCAATATGAATTTCCTGAATGGCTCACAAGCCTTATTGTACAAACAAAATACTCCACCTGAATAGAATCCTATGATGGAGCACCGTCATCCACACTTCTATCATTTCCACCAGACAGTCAGGACCCATACAAGATAGAAACCCAAACTTATTAGCTATTCTCAGAGCTAAAAGACACTAGCACCAAGACCCATTCAAGATATGGATCAAGACTTTGATGATAAACAGCTAGACTAACTCATGCGTGACAGCCTTACAGCTAGAAGATGCTGAAAGGAAGAAAAATGTTGGCTTAACCTGTAATATAACCATAAGTGCATCCACAAAAACTTGCGCTAATCGTGGAAGAAGTCTACTTTTAGTCATATCTTTTTTTAAATGTTTGTCTTGTAATTATTTTGTCAAAAGTCACTTTTGACTTTTAGACAAAGCAATTTGCTTTTAGTCATGTCGTCCTACTTTACTTTTGCTTTTACTTTGTAATCAAGCATGTGAAAAAAATTTGTCTACTTGTAATCATACACCATCTATCTAATCCTCCACACAATATCTATTTAAGGAGGTTTCAAGTTTCTTGTAAGGCAGAACTAGTTTGGCAATAAAACTTGTGTGTTTTTCAATTAGGTCTCTCTAAAGTCTTACTCTCTTGAAAGCTTGATTATTTAATATCTTGTATCTGTCATATTAAGATTCAAGCATGCTTTGCACTTGCCTCTCTAAAGAACCTATGCACCAAAAAGAATCTGACGACATGTATGTGAGCCCATACACTGCGCTTAGAGATCTATGGGTTAAAGTCTTAAAGGGTTGAGGACCTTAATGTGACCCAAGTTTGCCCAAAAGAGGCGTTGAGGAACCTTACCTGGATCAATATACCCCTATAGCACTGAGACACAAGAATCTTTGGGATTAGGCGTATATAGCATTAAGACACAAGGATCCCTAAGACTAGGCACAATGAGTGAGTTCCGCTCGTTTGTTGAATATCATTCAAAAGTCAGATAGTTAGACCTAGTAAATATTGTAACCAAATTCAAATTAATTTCTCATTGTTAGTGAAAAACTGAACCTTCTTCACCATAAGTTTGACACTTAGGATATCTATCAGAAAGTCCTTGCATCATAAAAATAGTGAGATATGAAACTTTAAAACTTTTCGGTAAAAAAAAAAAAAAAAAACCTTTAAAACTTCAAAGACCATAGTATAATTCCACTGTTAACCAAAAAAAAATTGTGTCATTTCACTATATTCCTGAAAAAGCCCAGAAGGAATGGAAATCTGTCACCAATTAAATCAAAGAGGGGGAAAGTAGTGGAAATTTCACTAGACTGATGCATAAACCTCGTGGCAAATGAGGTATAGTGTCAACTGTAATGTTCAGGCTTCAAGACACCAATATAAGGCAAGTTCCTATACAGTTCGGCAAAATCCAACCCATAGCCAACGATAAAATAGTCCGGGCACTGCAGAAAAGGAGAAATTAATGGAATGATTCAGTAGTAGATAGGACAATTAGGAATTTCAAAGTATGCAGGAAAAACCTTCAATTCAAAAAAAAAAACACAGTATGCAGGAAAAACTAGGATCGTCAGACCTCAAGATCTGAACAGCAAATTTAAAAGAGTACCTATGGTCTCAAAGCTTTTTTTTTTTTTTTTTTTGCTAGAAAAGTGCATTAAGCGGGTTAATAAATGTTTGTTGAGCCTAAGCCCAAGTCCTTGATTGTGTGTCAGCCGATGAGCTTAGCTCAGCTTTAGCTCATTAGTTTGGTTCACTCATTATATATGCGCACACATGTACTCAACATATGATTGAACAGAGAATACAGAGCATTTCAGAGTTCAATACTCTGACAAGGTATCAGCTAGGAAGAGGAAAAATACATCTACAGAAGAAAACTTGAAAATTACATTGATTATAAGGAAATGAAAAACTCATTCATAAAATACCACATTTCCAATAAGGTAAAGGCATGAAGCATACAGAGAAAATAAATACTTTGAGTGATATTAAGTAGTTATTTGTCAGAATACTATACCTCAAATCCCCTGTAGAGTTTCCCCTGGCCAACTGGCTGAATTTCAACCTTTCTCCTTGCTGGTTTATCAAGGAAAGTACACACAGAGACAGAGGATGCTCCTTTTGCTTTCAAGAGAGCAATTATGCTAGATATAGTATGCCCCGTATCTACAATGTCCTCAACCTAATTAACAGTACCAATTTCATAAGAAAATGGAATTGAAAACGTAAGGAGAAGGGAATGGGGGGGTTAAATTAATGAACAAACTAAAGGTATAATTGCTGCAGAAAAGGGAAGCAACTATTTTCTTGTGCAAAAAATTGGTCTCAGCCTAGTCACATTGCTTTACATGATTCAGAAGAATAAAACCTGTGGTAGTATTATCCAATATCACTTCGCTGCATAGAGATAATTATTAGATAAGACAATAATTATATATATATATATTTAGGGTCAAGGATTAGAATTATTTTATAGCTTACAAATTTTATGATTTCAGTAATTTTGATATTACTCCTTTTGGGATAAGAGTGATGCTACAACTACAGATGGGAACCACTTATGCCACCAACTGAATCGTAAGACGAAACAAAATAAACCGTTTTCTGTATCTACCAAGATGCAGCAACAGACACAGGAAAGGTTAGCCTTTTTAATTATGTAGACGTTATAACGATGATTTTCTTACTTATTCTTCAGATAAAGAACCTAGTAATATTCCAGCTGTTATTTTGAATTAACTAGCCAAATGACGCTAACTATCCTCAATATCTTTCGCTACTACAAAAGTACTGGGTTACTTTCTGTGAATTTTGTCCCGTTCAATTTCAATGGCAAATGACGGTCCATGCTGGGAAAATAAGTAAATTATAGGACGCCCGGAACATAAACTTGTAATTCTGAAAACAATACTAATTTACCGAAGCAACGTACAAGCGGACTGTTAAGAATCTAATCTATAGTTTACTATTTAGTATTTACAAACCATACGAACGTTTTTTTTTTTTTTTAATCAGGTCAACATATTCTTCGGTGTCAAAAACACGTTTATTAACTAAACGGTAAGAGAGCAAAAATACCAGAAGTACAGGGCGCCCTTGGACGTTAACCTTCAAATCAGAGGAAATGACGGGTGCTTCATTGGAGCAGGTTCCAGAACCGTAGGACTGAGCTCGAACGAAATCGAGGGAAATGGGAAGGTCGATTTTACGAACAAGGTCAGCGAAAAACAGGAAGGCGCCGATGGCCACGCCGACAAAAACGGGCGGGGTAGAAGAGGAACGGAACTCGTCGGTGATTTCGGCGGCGAGCTCGGAGACTCGGCGGGAGATTTGGTCCTCATTCCATAGGATTTTCTCTATGCGGCTATCCAACGCCATCGAGAGCTGGGATCTTCGTGCGTGTATGGATAGCCATATTAATCGATTTTTTGAGGAAAAAAATCGATTTTGGCTTCAATTACCCAAACACCAGTTTTTTTGGTTAATCGATTTGTGGGGTGAAAATCGATTTTTTTCCGAAGCTGCCAATCCAAGCTTTCGCGGAAAAGTTTATGAAAAAAGCGTTGGAAAAAATTACAATAAAAGCCCACAAAAAAATTACAAGTAAAGCATACAATTTAATAAAAATAAAATCAAACTCTCTTCTCTTCTCTTTTTTTTTTCTTAATAAAATTCAAACTTTGTATCTTTAAAAAATTAATGTTTGGTATTTAATAATTAAATTATATAATAATTTATATAGTTAAAATTGATTTTGATTAAATTATCCAAATATTTTCAATTTTATTAAAATCAATTTTAAAAAAATAGTATCCAAACAGATTGTGTTATAACATAATCAATTATAATTAAAATTTATCACTTAATCAATTATTTTCATAATCTATCATGTCCAACTAAAATTCAAACAGGCACGAAGTCGCTTTCGCCCGACGCCGCTCGCACCCAAAAAGGCATGAGCGAGAAGGGGCCTTGCTCATCTCTTAGATGAGCAGGGCGGTGCTCATCCAAGAGATGAGATCTAGATCATTTAAACTTTAATCTGGACGGTCTAGATTTAAAATATTATTTTATATTAATTTATTAAAATAAAAAAATTATAAAATAATTTTAGTAAATTTTTTATTTTTAATCCTATCTAGATTTAATTTATGAGATCTAATTTAATATTAAAATTTTTATAATTGAATATTTTAAATTTTTCATATATACTTTGTGCAGTCTAGATATTATATCTGAATTGTTGGACTATGTAAAGTTCATGTGAATAATTAACATACATCAATTGTAAAAATTTTAATATTAAATTAAACCCTCTAAATTAAATCTAGATCAAATAAAAAATTTATTAGAATTATTTTATAATTTTTATAATTTTTTATTTTAATAAATTAACATAAATAATATTTTAAATCTGAACAGTCCAGATCTCATATTTTGGATAAGCACGCATGTTCATCCAAGAAATGAGTAGGGAAACTGTTCCCAAGCGAGAAGGGCATACAAGTTATAGCCATACCGTACGAGTAGGAGTGTGACTGGGATAAGATATATGACCTTGTTTGGCAACATATTCTAAAAGCAGTTTTTTATTTTTAAAAATAAAAAAATTAGTTGATAACATTAAAAAAATTTAAAAGGTCAAATATTATTTAAAAAAATAAAAAAAAAACAGAAACATTTTTTAGGTGTTATGAGTTTATTGTAAGAGAGAATATGAAAAATACTTGTTTTTATTTTTATTTTTGTGTTGTCAGAACATATTATATAAAATACTTGTTCTTATAACAATAAAACAAATGACAAAATCAGCTTCAAAGAAGCCCTATATTTCTTTAATTTTTTTTGTAAGGGTGATAAATATATGGTTTGATTAGGTTTTGGTCAAAACATGAATCAAACCAAATCAATCGAACGGCATTAGAGCAATTTTATACTTCAAAGATAAAGTAGCGACAATATCGTTGTGACTTAGGAAGTTATCCACTCTATGAAGAGCATGAAGAAGAAGAAGAAAGGATACTTAACATTGAAAGTTGAACCTAGAGAAAGCATATGATAGATTAGATTAGAACTTCAAGGACATTTTGTACAAATTGATCATGAATTGCATTAGCACAGCTAATTTTAGAGCCCTTTAGAATGGAGAACCATATAATGTTTTCTACCCTTCTGGTGGTCTCAAGCAAGGGGATTCCATGTCTCCTTACCTTTTTACCCTCTATATGGAGAAACTTAATCATATGATTCTGGATGAAATTTATGGAAAAAGATGGCAGCCTATTAGACTTATGAAGGAGGGACTTGATATAATGCATATCTTTTTTGCTAATGATCTTGTACTATTTGGGGAGGCATCTAAGCAACAAATTGAAGTGATTGATGAGTGTTTGCAAAAGTTCTACTATTATTAGGGGTAGAAGATGAATAGAAATAAAACACATTTGTGCTGTTTCAAAAATGTTCATATCAACAGAGCCTTGAATCTTAGTGGAAAACTCCAAATGCAGCTAATGGGTGACTTGGGGAAATACGTAGGAATCCTTCTCATTCATTAGAGAGCTTCCAACAATTTGTTTGCTCCTATTATTGATAAAGCTAAGAATCAAATGTCAGGCTAGAAAAGAAAATTTCTTATAATAGCAAGAAGGTTAGCTCTTATCAAATTTGTAATTACTGTGATGCCCAGCTACTATATTTAGGCAATGATCCTGTTGAAGAGACTTATTGTTGAGATAGAAAAGGAATGCTAGGACTTTCTTTAGGGAGATAATTGGGATAGTAGAAAAGCCCATCTTGTAGGATAGAGGGATGTGATCCTAAATAAGACTTAGCAATACAAAATAAAGCTTTGGTTTTTAAGCTATGCTAGAAACTTCTTATTAATTCCAAATCCTTATGGGTGCAGATGTTGAAGCCCAAATGTAAGTGTGGGAATACAATCATACCTGAGGTTGATAAGAAAACAAGTGCCTCATTAACTTAGAGAAGCATTGTTAATTGCTAGGAGCAATTTGTGCAGGGATTAGGGAAATGGATTGGAAATGGTTGAACCACTAATTTCTAGATAGACCTATGGGTTTTTTTTTTCATGATGTACCTCTAGCTCATAATGCTTTATCAAATAACTTTGATGCTAATAGCAAAGTGGTTGACTTTGTTAATAGTAAGGGAGAGTGGGATATTACCAAAATGAGAGCTTGGTTGCCTAACCATATCATTAGTCATTTAACTTGCACTCTATTATCAAAATACACCTATGGCTAATTGCAAAAGGAAAACTACATATAGCAGCAATGAGAGCTAGCCAAGGTTTTTAAAAGTCAAATACTTGCTTGCTTGATTGTAATGAGAAGGAGGATAGCATGCACATCTTGCATGATTGCCCTTATGTGAAGGCTACGTAGAAAACAATAGTTAATCTGTAGCTTTAGGATATGTTTAGAAGGCCTTATGGGTGAGAATTGGATCTTATGGAATATAAAAAACAATGTTGGTAATTCTCTTGTTAAAACTATTTCATGGGATGTGTTGTTTATATATAGGTGCTAGGAGATTTGGTGTTATCGTTGCTTTTTAGCTTTCTCTGAATTTGAACAAGAGAAAATGTTTTGTATAGCAAGCACCTTATTTCGTGTGTCTCAAGACCTTAAATGAGTGGTAAATTATAAGGATTGGGCAGGAATGTCAATGTTAATACAACAAGAGGTTCAGACCCCAGGTTAATGACGTGCAGTTAGATGTGGATGGCTCCTTCAAGAAGGGCATATCTCAATGTAGAGGAGTTATTAGAGATAGCAATGCGAATTGGGTTATCAGATACAATTCTACAGTGAGTAATTATCTAATAATTCATATATTTTACACACTTTCACCTCCTTATTTTATTTTTTTAGCACTTTTTTGATATAATTTGAAATAAGTGGGTAATATTTGTGGTAAAAGGGCAAAAAAAAAATTTAAGGAATTTTTGAAATTCATTGCATATTTTTTCAGATTCTATAAAATATTATTTTTAATTTTCTAAAATTCATTTTCTATTGATTTTATTACTTTATTTGTAGATGGCTAATTGGAGAAGAAAAGAAGCAAGAGAATAAATTGGAAATTTTCCTTTCTCCCATTTTCTTATCTTATTCTCCTTCCTTAGTTGGTTTTTCCTAATTTTTTCCCCATTTATTTTCAACCATTTTCCATAAATTTCTCTATTTGAAAAAAAACAAACAAACAACTCATGTTTCTTGATTTAACCAAGTCACGTGCACCCATTGCCATCAATTTTTCATTGATTCTATTGAATAAAATTGAACACACACTAACGTTCAGAAGGAGGGGAGCGAATTCATTCATTCACTTATGCACACAATTTGATTTTTTCCACCGAATAAACACTGGACAGGCACAATCACTCAGATTCATTCGTCAACTTCCTCGGTCTCTCCGTATCTTTCCCATTCTCTCGGACCTCATCTTCTCCTCTCAAGTCCAGCTTCGTCTATCTCATCTCTCCCTCCCATTTTCTGCAATTTGTCTCATCAAATCAAAATCAAAACCCATCATTCTCTTCTCTCCTCCTTCCCCCACAAAACCTCCACATTTGTTCATCCATTCTTTCTCCTTTAGCTTGTCTGATATCCTCTACCCTTAGTTGCTGCCATGGATGTGCTTTTGACGCTGTTTGGTGGTGCTTTGGAGATGGATTTCCGTGGCGAAAAAGCTCTTGATTCCTAGGAGAAGGATGGAAGAAGCTTGAATTCAAGGGAGCTACGCATTTGCTAAGCTTTTACATTCTAGTTTCCTCTTATGCTCTGTTTGGATATATAAATATATATGAATATGAATTTAGATTTGAGTCAAATTTATTATTTAAGTAATTAAAAATATGTGCCAAATTCAAGTTTTATTTAATTTTTTTGTAATTTAAAATTCTTTTTAAACTCATATTATTACAAATCCTAACTTAATTTCTTTTGTCATTTGATAAAAATTCATGAAAGTTTGGTGCGAATTGCCGCTTCTTAGTAACTAGTATTAGAAAATTTTAGAAATTGACTCACCACACTTATTGCAAAAGAAATATCAGGATGAGTAATAATAGAGGGATAATTGAGCTTTCTGAACACTCTTTAGTATTTCTATGGATTTGAAAGAGGCTCCCCCTATTCTAGTAGTATTTTGCATTTGAATCCATGGGAGTGTCAATAGGTCTACAATCCATCATCCCTGCTTCCTTCAAGATGTCAAGAGCATATTTTCACTGTGATATTGCAATTCTAGCTATAGATTGAGCAACCTCAATAATCAGGAAATACTTGAACTTACCCAAATCCTTTGTTTGAAAGGATAATCATTAAGTGTTGTTTAAGCTTAGTAAGCCCGTCTAGATCATTGCCTGTAATAATAATATCATCAATATAGATCACAAAAAAAAGCACTGACTAGGTGGTGAATGGCAATAGAACATAGAGTGATTTGCATCACTTCTAATTATTCCAAATTCCTAAAAAGTAATATTGAACTTGTTGAACCAAGCTTGAAAGAGAAATGCAAGTCTGACTAGTGATTAGTGAAGTCATATAAATTGCAAGAACTTATGCAGGCTAAGATTGAGAGCCTTAAGGCTCACCCTAGCATAGATTTCTCTTCCATTTTTAGTCTGGTAAATCCAATTGTTGATGATGTTCATAAATGAGGTGATGCCGCAGTTAAAGAGCATACATCAAAATTTGACAGAGCAGAAATAGATTAAAAATGTCTTAGAACTTCTTGATCTATTCTAGTGCTTGATGAATCCATTAAGAAAGCTTTTGACATTGCCTACAGCAATATATATGCATTTCATGATACTCAAAAGTTAGCTAATAGAAGTGTAGAGAACATGAAAGGAGCGAAATGCAATCGAGTTGTAAGGTGCATTAATTCTATGGGTCTCTACATTTCGAGGGAAATTACAACAACAACTTTGATACCATATAAAAATATTGGAAGAAAAATGAATCTTTTATCATTGCCTTACTAATAGTAAATATATATACAAGTTAAAAACATCTAACTATCATCTAACACTTTACCTAACACCTCACCTAGCCATCACTCAACACCTATATTACTTGCATAATATTTTAACAATTGATAACCTATTCATACTATATATCTAACAATTTTTATGACTGAAAAATATTTTATGTACAAATAAACATAATAACATATTTAGTATTGATAATCTCAATCCTATTTTCGCAACACATTCTTTCTAGAAAGAGAAAGTTGCCAAACAGGATCCAGGTTCAAGAAAATCTTTCTGAAATTGGGCCTGTCAAATTGTTCAGCCCATTGGACCAAAAGGCCGAACCAATATGGTAAATGGAGGCCCAAAAGTTACCGACAAAGATTAATCTCCATCGTTTTTCTGGGAAGCAAATACAGTGAACTAGAGAAGCAGCACCAGCCGGCCGGTGGAGATAGAAGAAGAGCGAGAAAGATGAACACAGATATTACAGCGTCGACGAAGCCAGAGTACCCGGTGGTAGATCGGAACCCTCCTTTTACCAAAGTCGTTGGTAATTTTAACACTCTCGACTACCTTCGCTTCGTCACCATTACCGGTGTTTCTGTCACCGTTGGGTACCTCTCTGGTATTTCTCTATCTCTTTCTCTGTGCATTTTCATTTCATGTTTGAAGTTGATAAATAAGAAGGTGGTTGGTAATTACTCTGCTAGATTCCTAAACCCAATTTCCGAAGTGTCTGGTTCCTTTCAATTTAATTGTACTTCTGGGCTTTTGTTTGAATTAATGGTTCTGTCAAGTTGAAGGTTTTTTCGTGTGTTTTCGGATTTTTATTCTTTAGTTTGTCTATCGGGAAGTATTGATAATCGAAGCTCACATCTTTCTGCCCATTTTCGTCCATCCAATCCCCTGAGGTAGGGCTTTTGGAAAGTGGCAGATTTCTTCCTTAAAATTTACAGGATTAGGGGTCTAATCTGAAACTTGAGTGTGGTCTGCATGGCCAATCAAGCAGGAAAGGATTGTACTTGGAATTCATGTGGTGCTTATCCAGAAATCGAAATCTTCATGACTAGTTATGGACTAATTTACTCTTCTCCCTGCTTTTTGGTTAAACTCTATTAGTGTTGAATGCGACATTTTCTTATATATTTTTCGAGAGGATATTCCCTTTCTTGTATTAACTTGACAAATATCATATAATAATATTACTATAAACTATATGAACATAGGAGTATTCGTTTTTTTTTTTTTAGAATACAAAAGACAAAAAACTAGCTTGAAAATGAAAATAGTTCCATAGGCTCAGTTCCTAGGACTTTCTTCCAGCAACAAAATGTGCTCAATCCTATCTGGAGGATGACTAAAAATAAAAGGAACGGGATGATCAGTATAGCACAACTTAGACATAAAGTCTGCACACTTAAAAGCTTCTCTATGCGTCTGAGATATTTCAGCATCCCATTCTTCCATTAGGAGATCTGATTATTTAAATATTTTCCATTGCTATGTGGTGAGTTATGTCTTCACTATAAATGAGGTTGATTGCTTCCAGAGAGTCTGGAATGAGCTGTATTTTCTTGTAACCATGTTTACTGACCTGCAACCCTGTCTTGATAGCTAAAATCTCCTCTTCAGTTACACTTGTGTGGCCAAGACTTTGTGCGAGACCTGTAACCCAATTGCTTTGAGCATTTCTTATGATACCTCCACAAGCAGCCAACATTTGATTATTAAATGAACCATCAACATCCACATGAAATGTGGGTGTTGGGGGTGGGGGTCCATTTTGCTGCTTCATGATCCGTGCACTGGTAGATTAAGTGGTTGTCTCTCCTGACTGTGTCATCTTCTAGTAATCGATGCATGCTTGATAATTGGATTTGTATAGGATTAGGAATTTGACCTTCAAATACCCTGAGGCTTTTTGCTGTCCAGTGTGCCCATCAGACATAAGCAAAGACCTTTTTCCAAGGCTAGTGCTTTGATTTACACTTGCCTGCTTCCACTTTTGCGCTCCATTTAAGCCAGACCTGCAAGTTACAACAACCAAGTATATGAACATATTCTAAGCAAGTCAAAAAGTTGATGGCAATTTTATTGATTGTTATGGCTTTTCCCTAATTCGTACAATACTATTTGTAGTTAAAGTTTCATGAGAAAATTTCCTCCTGGCTCTTGTAGTGACAATTGCATGTAATTACATCTCTGGTAAAAAAAATAAAAAATCAGATTAATGTCACAATTTGGCAAAGGGATGTGCAATAACTGTTGGAGGACTATGATGAATAGGGAAATTATACTTGGTCCTTGGAATTAATTTAATGCACCTTTATGTTAACATTGTAAGAGGACATCTAGTCATCAATTGTATGGCAAAACAATGTAGTTATCACTTATCAGTTGACGTGGTTAACTCATGGTGTGGGCAGCTTTTACACTTTTTATATAGCTTATTATTTTTTTTTGGCCAGAATTTTATATAGTTTATTAGGATCACCCATAGTGATAAATGTATATCACACTGCCACTGCTTATTGTGTATGGGTTGATGATTTGACTTACTGGACTTAATCCATAAATAAGGGATGGTCATGATGAAAATATTTTATAAGGAGTTCACAACGACAATTCAATCACACGTCACTGATGTTGAGTTTTTCTTTCCCTTCTTGATCTCCTGTGTTTTCAATAAAGACAAAAGCGTATGCTGCACATATAGTGGGTACATGAAAATCATTATGTTAGATGAATTTGGATATCGGTACTATGTCAATATGTGCCTTACTTCCCTGTTGCTGTTTGTGTGCTGTCTTTAGAGCATTCAACATTTAATTGAGAATAGCATGGTTGGTTTGGTTCCGTGTACTCCCATGAACAACTATTGATTTTATTGATACTTTGTATTCGACCTTGAATTCCTATGTTCTAAAATTGGTGGAGGATCTGCATTGATTTGGTGATAAAATAGTATACGTATAGTTAAAAACTGCAAGCCCCTTATTTTGAAGGGATTAAACCTGGAGTTACAGGACTTCCTTTGGTTACTTGGCTCTGATTGGGCTCATGGATGCTTTGCCAGAACTCCGCTGGTAAGCTCATGGGTTTCTTCCCAATGATGAAATTATCTGGATACAAGAAACGAGAATTTTGCAGAGTTCAGTACTTCTTTGTCCCTTTCATTCCTTTAGCGGGCGTAATGTTTAAAACTTTTAACATTATGGTGACCATGAATGATGAAAGTTTAGTTAAATTTAATTTTAGTATTCCTTTTTTGATTGTGCTCGTTGATGATAGTTTTGCATCTTTCTGTCACAAGCAAGAGGTTGTTGGTACCCAACTCCTCAAATGTATTATTTACACATATAAGGTTCCAGCTAGAGTGCAAGTCTAAGTTGAACTAGCTATCATACATCTTCAACAATAACAACAGCAAGTCTTATTTTACTAGGTGGGGGTGGCTGAACTAGCTAGCTACCATGCTAGAAGAAAATAAGAAACAAGCAAAAGCACGTAACACTCCTATTAATTTGAGAGTGCCAGGATCTTCGCACAGATGCTCACATACTCCTTACCTCTTATTGACCCAATCCCCATCACGTACAATATGTTCCCTAATACCACTCTCTCTCTCTCTCTCTCTCTCTCTCACGCTCAGACATCGCACCACACAACCATAAGTTAGTTACTAGCTTGGCCCATTAGTTACGGACTTATTCTGATTACTTTTACATTGTTCGTTCCAATTTCTTATCGTATTGTTCTGCATAGTGCATTGACTTACTTGATCATTCGAGTGGCATATCTATTTTATTTAAGGAAGCTATTACTGAAATTTAATTAATTTAGCGCAACTGAACTGAGATTTTGGTCCAATCTAGTTCTGTTGACAATAATTTTTGTCAGAAATCAAATCCAGGGCAATATGTCGCTTCAAGTCAAAGGTCCTGATTGCCTGTGAATACACTTGGGTATTTTTGTCCTGGCTGATAAATTCTCTCAGGACATCTGAAATGCTTATGACATGAACTTGAATTCTTATATTCTAAAACCACTTGAGATTAGATTCTGAATGATTTGATACTAAAATGGTATGTATATGGTCTAAGCTGTTTGCCTGTTTTTGTTTAGGGATTAAGCCTGGAATCAAGGGTCCATCTATGGTGACTGGGGGTCTGATAGGGCTCATGGGTGGTTTCATGTACGCATACCAGAACTCTGCTGGTCGGCTCATGGGTTTCTTTCCCAATGATGGTGAAGTATCACGTTACAAGAAATGAGATTGTTCACAAGTTAGCATTTGCTTTCCCCTCTTTCCTTCAGTGGATGTAATATCCCAAACTTCCATGTCAACATTATGGTGATCAAGAATAATGAAATTGTCATTCCTGTGTTTCATCTCATTCTTGTTTTCAGTTTAGTTATGTCGGAGCAACAACCTGGTTGACATCACATATATTGCTTTAACGATTCTACTTTGCCTTGAAGTGCATGAGTTATGTCAATGACGTCGAAGAAGATTGTGATGTATAGTCCCCTTTATTATTTCAAGATGTATAGTCCCTGCATAAGTTAAAATTCAAACATGTTTTAGTTTAGAAAACTTTAACATTTTCTTCCGTTAATCCCACTTCCCTTAATCAAAATTTCACCGGTGGTTAGTTTAGAGTGAACATTTGGAGCCACACTATCGCTTCTCTTCTGCGTTTTCTTCTTCCATTTGCCAAGTTGTTTGTTCCCTCTACTGCATAAAGCCCTCCGTTTAATCCTAGTTGCTCTAATCTAGTTTTCAGTTGAAGCCACTTGTGGAGTTAGTTTGCTGTGCAATAGTAGAGAATGGAAGTAAATGCTAGTCAATGTTTGACTGTCATGTTGGTGTTGAGGATAATGATCTCCCACATGTAAAGTGTTCGAACAGACAGTGAGGGAAGTAAATGCTGAAGTTTTTTGACGTCTTCCAAGTCAAGTTTTAGGGCGCCTACAAACTCCTCATTCGATTTCCATCCTCCTCTTTTTGATGTACGCGGATGTCATCCTCCATTGCCTATTATTGAAGATTTGAAGCCTAATTCCGATACTGTGTCACTATATTTATTTTATAGTGTATTTGGATTAATGTGGACTTGAATTTAAATTTGAATTTGAACCAAATCCTTCAATGGGACACAAAATTTTATAAATTTGGATTTGATTTAAATTTAAATTCATTTCAAATTATATTATAATTCTTTATAATTTCAAGTTCCTTTTACATCATTATGATTTGAAATTCTTATCATTTCAAGTATCTTTTTTTCTTCATGTTTTCACTATTAATATATCTATAATTTGAAGAAATTTTTAAAGGGATTGGGTGCATCATGTAATTTGTGATTTATTCAATAAAAACATGATATTTAAATAGTATTAAATATAAATTAATTTTGATATTAATAATAATAAAGAGAGAAAAGGCAAGAAATTAAATATATATTTTGTTATAAGAATAAAATTAATTAAAAAATATCAAAAAAATTTTATTTATATTACTTAAAGTATTTTAATTAGATAAGTTACAAATGATGTGGTGCGCTTAGTCTATCTAAGTATTTTTCCCTATAGTATATATATATATATATATATATTTTCTCATCTTTTATATATTAAAAAATGAAAATAAATTCACCATTTCTAATTCTTTATTTTCCTTTTGAATCTTAGTTCATCTCTTTTCTTTATTTGATTTTTTTTCAAATTACCCATATAAAAAATTTTAAATACATGAATTTTAAATGTAAGATTTGAAATACAAGATTTTAAATCTAAATGCTACCTAAATGACTGTGTATTGGTGTATGATAATATCAAGTGCATTTATAAAATTAACAAGTATACATACTGTACAGGTTAATGCATGTGTTTACGCTTGTTTTGTGAATAGTGATTAGTTTTTCATATCACATTAACAAGTGCCCCATCATAAATGATAAATACCGTATAGCATAATAATTACCAGATTTTAGAAAATCAAAAGTATTTTTCATCAAAAGCGTACGTTGGATAATTTTGGAAAATGGGGAAAGTATATGTTTTTTGCATGGAAAGAAAAACGATGACTAAAAATATAGGGATGTAGAAAACCAAATTTTTTTGGTATGCAAAGTTACAAACAATATTTTCAAAATCAGACCGGATATTGAATTGAAAAAGTCAGTGGTTCATAGTTCGTATGGTTCAATCGGGTTGGACCAATGGTCAAACCGATGACGTAATAATTAAATTAAAAAAATTATATATGTATATAATAATCTAAATATAAAAAATACATATGAAATTGCTACTTAACTTAAAAAAATCAAATATTTTAAGTTTATCATGACTTAACAAGCCACATGATACAACATAATATCTAATGATTAAAAAAATTAGTCATTTTTTAAAAAAAATTTGATAAAAAATAAAAAAAGTTTTTTTAACAGTCCAATTTTTGAAAATTGAATCCGGTTTCTAGCTTGATTCCGGTGTCTAGTTTGACCACTAGTTCAAAATGGTCCAACCCGGCTCAATCCTTAAAATGATTTTCTCATATGAACTAAATCAAAATCCAGATTGTGTCCAGTCCAGTTCGGTTTTAAAAATACTGGTTACAAAAGAATTTTGTAGAAAAACAAGGGGTACAAGTCCATCAAAGAGGGCAATCCTAGAGCAATGCAAGCATGAGAAAATTTGACAGCAAAGGAAAAGAAGAAATATAAACAGAAGGCAACGGAAGAGAGAGAAGAGACAATACCTAAAAGTACAAGAGATGAGTTTAGCATTGGGAGGGGATTCAGCTTCTGTATAATTTGTAATTATCATGAATAAAATGTACTTAAAAGTGCAAATGCTTATTTTTTCAATAAATAAAAATTTGGGTGAGTTGAGTATCAAAAACTCATTAAGGTCATTGAATGCCTACAAGCTTAAAAAGTGTTTATAAAGATATTTTCACATCGATAATAGAATTTGAATCCACAACTTCATAGAATATGGCTCAAATTCTTATCAACTATACCAACTTTTATTGGTAAAGTGTAAATGTTTTATTAACATGACTTGGACAATGTAGGAAACTTATGAAAACAGCGAAAATATTCAATAGGCCTTTTGTGTATGCAATCTGTGTACAAAATGTTGAGAACATTGTTTTTGCAACCTACAACCAAATTTACTGGAAATGACTTTCTTATAGGCTACTAACAAGCAAACTTCAATGAAAGAGCACATCAAATAACTTTGCATCAGTGATGACATGGGCTTACTTAGAAATTGTCATTAACAAGTTTGAAATTTAGTTTAATGAAATTGACAACTAGCCAATGTTTAATGGCAACTTCGTTATAATCTATTGACAAGCAAACTTCATTAAAAAGATATAAAGTTAATGACAACGATTAATGACTTTGTATATACTAACCAATTATTGTTAATAATCACAACTAATATTATCGCTGATCATGTAATATTATTGGGTCAAATATTATTTTTTCTCCTAAACTTTTATTTAAGAAATGCTAGGTACTCTATACTGAAAGGTGGGGCAATATTCCCCTTAAATAATTCTTTTTAGAAGCAAAATTGCCCTTTTGTCATAGACCCATCATCTTCTCCATTATCATTAACATGAAATAGTTGTAGGGCTCACAAACAGTAAAAACAAGGCATTTTGACATTTTGACCATATGATATGAGCCAAGGGATTTGGGATTGCAGTGGCAGAGGAAGGAACATAACTGGGCTTGATTTTAGCAGCAAAATGGCAGCAAAATGGGACAGAATGCTTTAATGTCACTGAGCTCTATAATTATTCCACATTAGTAGATAATGGAGAAGATGATGGGTTTTTGGTAAAAGAGATTTTGCTCCTAAAAAATTTGTTTAGGGAAGATATTATTCCACCTTTTAATATAGGGTGCTAAGTGCTCTTAAAAAAAGTTTGGGCAAAAAAATATACTTTAACCCAATATTATTAACAACTAGCCAACAACTAATGAAAAATACATTACAAGGTATTGACAACTAAAATCAAGTTTACATCATCAATGAATATATGATCATTATTGATAATAATCTAACGTCTAATGACAGCTTGTTTCAAGGTATTAACAAATGGTATTAAGTATGCGTTATTACTTTGCATGTGCTTACCAAATGCTGTCAATAACAAGTTAGCACTATACAATGATGACTGGGTTTATTGGAAATGGCGATAATGCTTACTAAATTGACAAATACTCTCTGTTGGCATGTGATGGAATCACATATCTGAGGTTCATTTCTCTCAAATTATGGACTTTATAAGTTACTGATACACGTAATAGAGATGACAAAAATTCACTTGGCATTAGTGACTAAGCATGTAATTACATTGATGTCAAATAAAAAGTTCGTACCAAGACAGTGGCAATATTAATTGTTTACTAAAAATGACAATTGCTCATACTATATTGATAACTTAATTCATATTGAACAACTTAGTTTACATAAAAATATATCACTTTTTATAAAAAAATATATATCACAACTTCATATATGCATCTAGGTGTGTTTAGATATATAAACAAAGTAAATTTTAGAGACATATACAAAAATATTCTCATGCGTTTAACACAAGTCAACATGAATTAGAATTCCTACAAGTCTGTTACTATCAATTCATTTGAACATAAACAATTGAACTCATGTTGCTGTTGCTGCAAACAAATCAAACATAACCACCAAACTAATCAAATATAAAAAACAACAACAGCAAATGAAATTCACATATTTGTTTGTTAATAGAATAGACAGCTGATACAAATAACTTCACATGTTTTTTCTTAGTATCACTAGTGCAAAAAATGCTTTTAAACCATGTGAAAATGACCTTTTAAACTGGTTTGGATATAGACAATTAAGAAAGACAAAAATTTCCAAGACTTTTCTAAACTGGTTCCACAACTGATTTAGAAAGTCTACATTTTAAACTGGTTGTAACTAAAACTGGTTTTTATTAATTTAAGTTTTCATATTTCATGTTGATAATGTCGAATCCCCAGAAACGAGATGGAGAGTGTAAGTTTGGCATGTGTCATCGTTGAATTCTGCCTCTACATTGCAATACTGGGATTCAATCTTATCCTTAGCCCTTTCTCCGAGCAGCGTTTTCACCAACTTTAGGAATGAATTAGAAGATTAATAGAAGATAGAGAGACTAGAGAAAGAATAAGAGTGAAGAATTCTAGGGAAAAAAATGGACAAGAAAATGTGTAATCAAATCTCTATGTATAACCCTCTTGCTACTCGAATTCGTAATACCAACCTCACTAGCCATCTAGTTAGGGACGGTAGGGAGAAGAGAGAATGCAAACGCACAATGTTTCGGTGTGGAGATAAGGATTTGAGAGGCAATAAGAACGCCGGTGTGGTAACATCTTTATTTCTAGACCGGTGGTGATACTTAACCCAATATAAAAATAAAAAAAAAATAGTGAAATCCACTCCATTAGAAATGGACATTATGGTGCGTTAATAGGGGGGTGACGAGGCAATGCATCTAGTACATTTAGGGACAAAAATGATCCCAAATCAAGTTTAGAATATCTGCAGACCTTGAAAAAAAACTCAAAAGTAAAAGTGATCCTTTCTTAAATCAATTCCACAACAATTGGTATAAAAATGATGGTTTAAATAACTATTTTTCTACTCTTGTATGATGTGAAAAACTAATCACGTTATTTACGGAGAATATACTTGCATAACACATGCATCAACTTGCATTTAATATACAACCTAACTAGTACATAGACTTGTTAATTTCCCAGGGGTACTAGATATTTTCTTACATTATACTTGTCATTTTTAATTTAACAGATTCGTCAGCATTTTATACTCATTGAGTTTTTTACTGTACTATATACACAGTATTTGCTAATCTCCTCTATTAACTTAAGAAATATTGGCACAACACTTACTAGTTATTTTGTCTGAATAAATAGATCAGTCACGTGCAACAAAGATTATATTATAAACCTTCAGTAAATAACATACAATAAGCAGTGGAAAATGAGGAGCAGATGGTGAGAACTCCACACCAAGAAGACGATCAACAACTTAAGCATTTGCTTCCTATCTCCATTATCGCATAGCAAACCCACTCCAAAAGCGTCTGACTAAGAACTCAACAACACAAAACAACATATGACAAATGGTATATGCAAGATAAACACAATCATCTTTGAAAATGGAAGACAGAAAATGGTGTGAAGAAAACGTACCTTGATTCCTGAACCAAGAATTTATTGTTTAGGTGCCAAACTAAATAGGATTGAAGGTCCATTTTTGCCTCGAACTATTCACCAAGAAGTATTATGTGTCCTAAATTTTTTATTGTAACAATTTTTTTTCTTAAAGTTATTAAAATGTAGCAATTTTGATTGTTAAATCCTTAAACGTTAGCCGTTAACTTCTATCCCAAAATGCCAAGTGTCTTGCCATGTGGATCCTAGTGGGAGTGGAAAATGAAAAAAAAAAAAAAATAGTGGTGGAAAACTTTGGCACTCTTCCTCTACTAATAATGTCCATCAAAGCTATTTTCGACAATGTAATAATGAACATATTCACCTTCTTCATAGGAACCTAAAGCAGCACAGGAAGTGAACACTCACTAAAAGTGACTTGTTCGGATTAAGATAGTCTCCAGAACTCTTTATCTCATGAAACAGCTCAATTCTCTCATTGAAAAAAATAATTATTGGCATACCCAGACACCATTGCACCCTAGGAAACATAATTTCTTTGAGGAATTGAATCGAACAAATTCCGAGCTTCATTGACCAACCCATTGCCACAGTAACACTAATAAGGCTGGTCCAACAAACCACATTGTTATGAGAACTTTTCATCGAACGAATTGCGAGCACCTTGAATTGCCCCGTGCTAAAGCACATTTTTTTTTTTGAATTGCCCACCTAGTTTACCGGAGTTTCACCTTGACTACATCCAGATCTGACCTGAGTTGCATACCTGGCTTTGGTGAGTGAGTCTTTTGAAAAAAAATTTTCTGCATATGCAAGGCTTGAATTCAAAACTTTATTTAAACAAAACTGAATCACTTATCACTTAAACCAACGCCGTTGGTAGTACATATTTAATGCAAAATTAGCAACATAATGTCATAGCCCAAGAGAGCGTAGGCGCTGCCGTAGAATCAAGTGGCCCACATATGGAAGTTAAGGGCTTTGAACGAAGAGGATGAGTAAGACGAGTGCGTCAAGTGAAGGCCTATGCTGATATTGAATTAGAACTTCTCTCTCTGACAGGCTTTTCTTTCTAGCAGATTCTCTGCGATTCTGATTTCTTTCTGTTACGCTCATTTCCGTTATTTTGCGTAAACCAGTCTAGAAATGATTTTTGAAACCGGTTATACTTGCAAACAGTTTAGAAAGCTTTAAGGACATGGGAGTTAATTACAAAAAAATCACGGCCTCTATTTTCTAAACTGTACACGCACAAATTGGTTTAAAAAGCTATTTTTTTCACTAGTGTAATATTAATTATAAGAGTATTTTAAATCTAAATTTTTTAATTTCAAATATAATTATTATGTTTAATCAATTTTTTAAAATTATGAGTTAATTACAATTTACTTATAATTAAATACGGATGGAGTTCGTACCCCGCACCAGCTGGCATGCCCCACGTTAGCAAATGCTTTTGCGTTGGTTTGTCGCATTCATTGATTGTATATTAAACGCGCGGAGAGGAAAAGGATTTTTTTGGCAATTTTAAATTATAGACCATCCAAGACCTCATAACAAACACTAGCAATGGCATTAAATGTTTGACCAAAAAACCAGTGGCATTAAATGGTGCAGGACCAAGTTGGTCAAAAAACAAAAAATGGTGTATGACCAAACACAATTGGGATATAAAGTCACTCATCTATAAACTCATAACCAACTCCGTGGTTGATGTCCATTTTTACTTTTAAATTATTTTTGTAAAAGTACCTAATAACCTGAACTCTAGCAATCTTGTCCCGAATGTTAAATGAACATATGCTAACAATTATTTCCTTTTTATATATAAAATATTTTTTCAAAATATTTTTTATTTTTAAATATAAAAGGTTAGCAATTTTTTAATGAATATACTATTAAATTATTATTAAATTTAAAACAATAAATACTTTCATTAATTTAATTTGAAAAAAAGATTGATTTTTTATTTACAATAATTAAAAATAAAATTAAATATATAATTCCATCACATGCAAAATTTAAGTTCTTTAATTTCAGCCTTCTGAATTATTTGAGTTTTTAAGGTTCTTATCACAAACTTCAAAAAATCACAGTGCTTGATGTAACCTTTCATTGAATTCTTTTATTGTTTGTACATGTTTCCCCTTATTGATGGGCGCAAGATTAATAAGTCAATGAGGAAATACCTTAAAATAACCTTCTTGTCGTTTTTAATTCACATGAGGATGACTATTCATGCGTTGAAAATTTAAAAGAAGTGGTGCGGACCAAAGGTTAGAAATCAAGGGAGAAATATCTCAATTATTTGAGAAGAATTTTCTCCTTTGAATGCTCCAATGTGACAAAATCATATTACTGTTAATTGGTCTTTGAGTTAAAGAGTAAAGGCGCCTAGTATTCTAATTTTTTTTATGTAATGTTCCTTTTTAATATTTAAAAATAATATATTGTTATCCTTATCATTAATAATAATTAATTTTAATAGTTAGTTGATATGAAAATTACAGAAAAAGACCTCAAATTTTTTTAAAAATAGAAAATTACTAATAAGTATCATGTAATAAAGTTAATATCAATTAAATCATTTAAATTATAAATAAATACTAAAAGACAAATCTTATTTTTTACCCATATAAAAGATAAAAATACCACTTTGACTAACCAACTTGACCTTTGTTATAAATGCATTTAGAAGAAATTTCTTTATAATCATTTATAATATTTATAATAATTAAGTCTAACAGATTCAATGCATTACCCTTGAGTGAGCAATATTCTAGAAGATGTTGCATATTTTTCACTTGATCTGTCCACTGCTATAATGCACCGGGTGATTTGATACAAACATTAATTTTTGAAAAAATTAATTTTTTATTCTCTCAACTATTAACTCACTTATAACTTAATCTCTCAATTATGATTAGCTCTGACTCAATCCTTCTTGACTCACTTACAGCTTGGTTCTTATTTTTTATTTTTTTAAAAAATTATCCTTATCAAATAATAAGAAGGATAAAAAAAAATGCTCATATCTTGCTCTCAAATACCCTTCTCTTGAAAAGAGAACTAACAAAAGTTAAGGAATTGAGTTATAGATAAGTCAAAAGTTGATAGACTAAATCGTAGCGAATCATAATTGAGGAATTAGGTTACAAGTGAATTAATAGTTGAAGGATTAAAAGATTAACTTTTTCTTAATTTTTTTTAATTTCATTAGCATTAATCTTTTCAATTGTCACCCAAAATAAGGGGAAAAAAGTCAGATGAAGATCAAATTAGTATTTTATAAAATAGCTCAGATAAGATTTACAATTAATGGAAAACATATATGTGGGCCCTTAGCTCTTTTTTCGGGAGGAACTGTGTGTGTGTAGATCACTACCACAAAAAAACCCATACTTGACGTTTATTTTTCACAATACTTGACGGTTTTTAACCGTCAAGTAAGGGTGCGACATATATTAAAGAAATAATACTTGACGGTTAAAAACCATCAAGTATTAATCTTATACTTGACGGTTATTTGAAAAAAACCGTCAAGTATATGAAGTAAATATGCACTTCCCAGAATAAATACTTGACGCTTGTTTCAAAACAAGCGTCAAGTATTTATGGCCAAAACCTGTCAGTTCTTTTGGCCATAAATACTTGACGCTTATTTCCTTATAATCGTCAAGTATTTACAAATACTTAACACTTGTTTTGAAACAAGCGTCAACTATATTGATACTTGACGATTATTTTGAAATAACCGTCAAGTATTAATGACATAATTTTTTTAAATATGGTGGCTGCTTTTAAAGCAGCCCCCTGCATAAAGATACAGATAAAGATAAAAAACAGCCAGCCAGCAATGAAAATAATGCAATATAATGAATGTTTGTAATAGTATCTCCTATCTAATTAACATAAAAATTCCTATATATTTAACCTTAAAATCTAAACTTATTTGCAAACTAATGTTTCAAAATTAAGTGGCCTATCCCATAAAAATTGGCCCAAAAATGTGTATATAAATGTAACTAACTATTGTACCGGCCTAACTACTGTTGCTACCCACATATTGAAAACACATTGGGCCACCTCTTCAAGGACCTCTTTTACATGTGCAGTCATATAACGAACGCAATAGATGTCCTTGAAGTACTGTAAGTAAATAGTTACAACAATTTCAAGTTAATAGGTAGCTAATTAAAATTGTTTAAAATTTATAATTGAAGTGTAATTAAATTTTATATATATACCTTGTTAGATAATGTGGTAGGGGCATGAGTGATAATGTCTTTCATGAACTTCATCAAGCAATAACCACAGTCATTGCTCTGATCTGGCTGGAATGGACACTATAAAAAAACACATATCAATGAAATTGTAAAATATAATGAGACAATTTCTTGATTAAAAACTTGACCAATTAAACAAATACCTTAATAGTGACCATTTCTCTGAAGATTCGAATGCCCTCATCTTAGGGGACACAGTCATGTCAGTCGCAGTGCGATACAACACCACAGCTCTAAGAAGGAATTATGGAATGAATGTGAGAAATATATATGAATGAAAACTAAAATTAAAAAGAAATAACAAGTAAAAAAATCCAACTTACTCATTAAAAAGTACCACCATATCTTCCTTGTTGCTTGGCTCTCCATTAAGGGGATCGAGATACCATATTTTTGGAGCAATGGGATTAACCACAATAAGCATTCAGTGTCCCCTAACAAGAAACAGCACATGTTACCAAACAAATAAATATAAAAAAATATTTACTTGTAACAAATATTAACAACTCACCCTTGGCAGTAAGGAGCGAGAAATAAAGTATCCTTCGCTGCTCCCCTTTCTCGAATTGATCCGAAAGCATTCTTGCTTGATTTTCAAGGGCTTCCTTTGTAATATTATTGTGGGGAGAGACATCATGAGGATTAACCAGCTTGATCTTTGACTCGAGGCCACCAGGAACCATGAATGAGGTATAAAGGTGACTTAGGTGAAAAATATATAAGTTAATATGCTTGCATACTCACACACATAAATAATTCAAGAAATTAACTAATAAATGTTGAAGAATTACCTCATGTAGAAAGTTATCAAACTAGTGCTCGCCATATCGTGCTTGAAGATTTCATTCAAAATTTCATCCCGAACGACTTCAAATGATGCTCTACCAAATAGCCCATTGTCAAAATTAATGATATCCCCTATCGGCTCTTGACGAATCATCCTCGTAGCCGAAGCAAAAGTCTCAAGAGAGTCACGGAATTTGTTTTCTACAACAGGCATGGGCACTACATGTTGCGAAACTGTGACTGACTCTTTAGTATGGCTTGACACCTTACCCTTCAATTTGCTTTTCCCCCTTGGCTATATAATGAAAAAGTTAGACATATACATATATATATTAAAATTTTAAATAATTATATATAATCATATATACCTTTTTCTTTGGTGGCAAGGGGTCCTTTGGCGGCTTTGGGTCCTTTGTCAGCTTTGGTATACCAACCATAACAAAGTGGCTGGGCCATGCAACGAAGCTCCCCAACGCATCTCCTACCGTCTGCATCTCATCGGTAGGATAAGGTAATGGATACTTGGAGTCGATTGCAACAAGCAAGGAAACCCTAATGCAATCGGGCGGGAGGGAAAGGTTATGGATTGTGTCCCCGGCAATGTTATACACGCGTCCCGTTGCATCTACTTTGCGTGACGGATCGTCTGCTAAACAGTTGCAGTCATTCTCGCCTTAAATAAATGAAGAACGTTAGTTGTTTAGATAAAAAATTAGTTGAGCAAATTTAAAAGAGAAAATGCATTACCTCAGGTCAGGTATTTTGTCTGAAGGGACTGTACAGCTATCTTTTTCGCTGGGGCTAATGTCACCCAAAAGCCTCCCAGGGATCTGGCCCTTCAATAGCATGTCAATTAACTTCGCTTGGGCTTCTAGCTATTGTTTTATAACAGCTTACTCTTCTCTCAACTCTTGGACCTCGAATGAAGAAGTCGATGTTCGCTTCTTAATCTTGCCAAAGTATTGCTTCCTTGTGACACCGAAGGCAACACCCCTAACACGACCAGGGTGGTCAGGGGTCCCCAACGCTCTAGCTAAGATATCCACATGCTCAGGAAGCTTGCCCTGTGATACTTCTTGAGAGAGGGAATTATGTGAAAAGTAGAGCTAATTAGTATGCCTTTTAATAATCATTTATTAATTGATAGATAAAAATAACACTTATAATTTTTTCAGCAACCTCTTTCACACGAGGGTTGTCAATCACTCCATCTTTATTTGTTCGTGCCAATGCCCAGAGTCTTTGGCGGGATATGGTAACATCCGATCCCTTAGCCTCAACTTCTTTCTGCTCCATGCCTGCATACCCTAACCTCCCTGCTCTGTAAGGCTATTCATTCTTGGCCACTCTCTTTTTATTTTGGGAGCTCAGTTCCTTTAATCAATAACAAAAATATCCTGTTAGTACACATAGATATATTCAATGAAAGGCACTAAAATTTAAATTTTAGAAACATAAATACCTTAAATTCCTTCTCACGCCGAGAGACAACAAAAGCATCCCAATCTTCTTGCTTTACTAAAGGCTGTAATAAGGGAGGAACTTGGGCTACAAATTCAGCATCAGGGTCTTTCAAATATTTTTATGTAATAAAATGTCTAAAAGACCGTAATGCCCTCCCAGCCTTTTGAAGGACAAAATCCTTCTTGCTCTCGTCTATTTCAAATCTTGACTGTAAAAAAAAATAAATATATTAGGTGCATCAATTTAAAATATTATAATAGAATATAACTTAGTCAAATGCAACTTACAGATACAGTCTCCCAAACAATGTCCTTCATTGCTTGATCAACTTTGCGCCAAGATTTCTGCGTGATAGGCACAGTTGTCTTTGCCATAACCCCAATATAACTTATAAACTTTGCAGATTTGATGGCTTAGCCTTTCTTGTTCCACTGCACTGATATTTTTTTCCCTGCTGCTCTTATTTTTGTGACTTCTTCCATTATTGTTAGGCCTCGCTGGATATTGTAATATTCTTGTTCCAATTTTTGTGACAACGGAGTATCAGTAGAAGTTGTAGCGGGATTTGATGGAGGGATTTCAGTGGACTCAGAATCTGAAGCCATTTACCTGTAACACAATAAAATTCCAAAAATTAATCAACCATGATTAATTCAAAAAATTAATCAACCATGATTAATTCAAATATAATCGACTATATTAATTCAAACATGAAACAAAAATGGCATAATTAATTCAAAGGTTACATGTTCAAGTTGCTCTTTTTCGTTTCCTTGACTTAGGTTTTTTACTTCCCCCTCCTTGAAATATTTTCTTCTTATGCTGAAATAATTTACCCATCTTTGAAATCCAAATGCCTTCATTGTGATCATTTCT
>NW_026555976.1:0-45011 GCF_029017545.1 Prosopis cineraria | reverse complement strand
ACGAATTGCCTATTGCCAAACCCCCCCAACTTTAAAGCAGTGCTTACAAAAGCACTTCGTACACTTGGAAATTCACGTTTATAGTAGTCATCGTGCGCGCGCGCGCGCGTATGTGAGTTTATCAACTCAGTTCTATCCTCATTGTCTGATTTTTGTGGATGGAGTGCTAATTTTTACAATTGAACATAAAATAAAGTTGGTGTGTTGAAAATAATTGCAGAGTAATCAACCATAGCCATACTGTATACGGGTAATAATCATGTACTTCTTCATTTTTCTTTATAAGTTATTTTTACCAATCTCATTAATATTAATACAAAAAAATAATAGAAATAAGAGTATATAAATTTTAAATATAACTATGTATAACAAATATAAAAAGTAATGTTATATTATTTTTCTCTCTATAAAGCTAATTTTAGATATAACTTTTATATATTATTTAAAAAATCATACCATAACTTATAAACAAACTTATAAACAAAATAAATAGATCCTGTAGAATGTGCCATATAAATAAAATTAATATATGTACGTATGTATATAATTCTTATTCATTGTTTGGAGTAAGCTACACAACTACGATATTGCAACGAAAGACTTGCCATGTATAATTGACGTCAAAGAGGCCAGGCAGTTAAAGAAATAGTTAAGAGATTTGGAATTAGGACGGTATGATTCAGAGATCATAAGAGGGAACAATGGAACACACGGCTGTCAAAACTCAAAAACCATTGTTCAGCAGACTGAAACGTACGATCTCCATTCATAAAGTTTCCGTCCTCCCAATCCTTATCTGTAAAACACGGAAAAGGTAAATTACTTTATCGCACGCAAATTAAACATTTTCCCTAGAAAGTTACAAAAATAATTCCAATTAAAATTTTAATTTACTTTAAAGAAAAGTTATTATTATTATACAAATAATATATAGATATTAAATTATTTTTATCAAAAAGATGTAATGTTTTCTTTTTTTATGGGTTAAAGTGTAAAATGTTTTTTTTTTTAAGTTGAAGTAATTTATTCTCAGACACAAAAAGTAGTTTAATTTTTAATTTTTAAAAATAAGGCAATTTTATTTTTCTGTGTAACTATTTATTAACCATTATTTTGACTTTATTTATCAGATAACTTTTTAAAAAAAAAAAAAAAATCCAGCTGAACATTGGCAGTTACTTTATTTGCCAGGTGTCATTATCGTCCCTCCTCAATCAGCAATCACTTTCATTTTCCATTTCCTTCTTCGACCCAGCAGATCGAGGTGCAGATGGAGGCCCCTCAATTTCCCTTTTGCAACTTGCTCCGATAACTTTCTTTCCTTTCTTCTAGGAGAAAACCCCACCGTCACTTCAAAGGTAACTGGTCCCTCATCACTTCAAAACTTCGCCTTCTTCACTATCGACTTGCCGATTTCTCCTCCTCCTCCAACTCTCTCTCTCTCTCTCTCTCTCTCTCGACCTTCTTCTCTCCACATTCCAGTTCTCCACCTTGTCCGGCAAAAACTCAAGACTGAGAGCCTCATTGACTCCCTCCTTGCTAGCCTATCCGGGTTTGAGACGCAGAACCCAGAAGGGAAATCGAGTGGCCCTGATGTTTGATGGGTTCAAATTGATGATGCTGGGTCGAATGGCACTGTGGTTTTGTGGGTTCAAATCGAAAGGCGATATGGATTGATGATGCTGGAGGTCACTGGGGTTGGTGGGTTTAGATTCATCGCAACGGGACTCTCAATGGACCCAATCGGACTCATCATTTCTCGATTGATAATGCTTCGTGTTCACTGAATTTTCTTGTCTCTGGGGTTTTGTTTTTTGGGGGAAAGATCTAAAAGTCCATGGTTTAAATTGTGTGTGCTGAGGATTCTCAAAAACCTTTTAGATTATTTTTACCTTTTAAATCCTTTTTTATTACTCATTGATATGTTTTTATTAAAATCAATCCTATCTAAAAGATGATTGGATATTAAATATAATATCTCTTTAATCAAATATTTAAATATTAATTCACTATATTTTAAAGAATTCATTCCTCTTCAACTAAACCCTACCCCATGAATGACATGGTGTGTTTTTATATATGGGGATGTTATGTACTCCTTTTATTTATAAGCAAAATCACATTTTAATAAGTATTTATTGTAATTTTTTAAAATTATTCTTCATAGACTTATGATTTTCATTTACAAGAAACAATTAATGCAGTCTTATTTTAATTAAATATAAGAACATTTTAATTTATTTTTTAAATTCCCATACACAATTAATTTGCCAATTTTCTTAAACGGCATGATGTATTTATTTTCTTAGTGTGAAAACGGAGGGAGTATGTTGTATTCGATTTAAAGGGATACATGGATGGAGCCTAGATTTTTAATACGATAAACGAGGCTGAGGATTGCGTAACAAATATTGCCATGCACGTTGAAAATGATTCAGTCATAGAAAGGAAAAAAAAAAAAAAACAAAGAAAGAAAGAAAGAAATATAGGAACAAACGTGCAACATTTCAATGATTAACCCTAACAACGAGTCATTGATGAAGCACTATATGCCAGTGCCAGGCTCAAAACTTATCAAGTTAATCAACAATGTTGGGGAGGGCAAAGCAGTACCGCGCAAGAAAAAAATGGCGCATATAAACCCTAGCTGACGCTATTCATCTTTATGATATATTACTACTACGATCCTTGGGTTTCAATATTGGCCTAAAAAAGATGATAACATGGGTTGATTTCTACAAAGTGATGAGTGCGATGGTGCCTCTATACTTCGCCATGTTGGTGGCCTACGCTTCGGTGAAATGGTTCAACATATTTAGCAGCGCCCAGTGCTCCGGCATCAATCGCTTCGTGGCGGTGTTCGCCGTCCCTGTCCTCTCCTTCCACTTTATTTCTCGCAACAATCCCTACCACATGGACTCTCAGTTCATCTTAGCCGACACTCTCTCCAAGCTCTCCCTTCTCTTATTCCTCTCTCTCTGGCTTTTCTTCTTCCACTCTGCAACCCTGGACTGGCTTATCACTCTCTTCTCTCTCTCCTCCTTGCCCAACACTCTAGTCATGGGCATTCCCTTGCTGCAAGCCATGTACGGCCATTTCACACACTCCCTCATGGTCCAACTCGTTGTGCTTCAATCTATCGTCTGGTATATATACCTTCCCATGCATATCCTTCTGCGTGCAATCTGATTAAAGCTGTATTTACCGTCTTGTCATCTCGCATGCCATGATAATCCTGTATATAATGTTACCATGAATAGGTATAGAGTATATAAAACATCTATACTTCAGAGAAATCACAGTTATAATTTCAGGTACACCCTGCTGCTATTCTTGTTCGAGTATAGAGCTGCCACTCTCTTGATTCGGAGCAAGTTTCCTGGACCGACAGCGGCCTCCATCGTAAAATTTGAGGTGGACGGCGACGTCATATCTCTGGACGGTCGAGACGTGGCACTTCGAACCGAAACCGAAACCGACAGCCACGGACGTGTTCGGGTCCGAATCCGACGATCCACGTCCTCTGCTCCTGACTCCACATTGTCTTCGCCCGCAGGCATCGCCACTCCCAGACTCTCCAACGCAGAAATCTTCTCCGACAGTACACCACTCCATCTGCTTAAGTCGCACCGCGTCGGTGCCCTAGAAGAAGTCAGATTCGGATACCCGACAGGGAGTCCTCGGTTAATAGAATACGCGACTTCGTCGGATGCTTGCTCTCTCCAAGCCACGCCACGGGGGTCTAACATTAACGAATTTGAAATGACGATGTCGAGAAGCCCGCGGTTATGGACGACGTCTCCGGCAAGATGCGGGAAGAGTTACCAAGAGTTGTCGCCGGCGATGTGTCAAGGCGGGGAGGGACCAGGATGCCAAGAAATAACCATGTCAGGTACGTATGTGTGGTGTTGTGTGCGGCGGTGTGTAACTTTTGCCTGTGTCGTTTAGGGGTTTGGGGATAGAACAACACAGTGTCGCTGTAATCGCATCGTTGGCATATTACTTTGGGATTAAGTCAAAATCTTAGGCATTGTAGCTGTTTCAGGTGTACCTTCTGTGAGTTGTGTCTCCAATATTGTCATGGTCATGTGCATTTTCTCCGACTATTTTCATGAGTTTTTTAGCATGGGTTCATCAAATTACAGTTCAAGTGCATTTTTTGTCTTCAGCTTTCAGATCTTGTTGCACCTCGTTGCTCGTTCTTTTTTTTTTTTTAAGTAGAAAGGGTTTTTCACTTTTCACAATGCATCAGTGATAACATTTTATTCATTGTTATATTATTATTTTTTGTAACGCCGACAAGAATTTTAGAATGATTTTTGTAGACAATATATATTTTTAATTGGGTAAAATATAAATTTAAATTTATAAACTTTGTTCACGTTTTGCTATTAGTTTTTATACTTTTTTTCAGTGTTTTTGAAAAAAATCTAAAATAATAAAAAACAAAAATAAATGGATCAAAAATATTGAAAAAAGATACAGAAATTAAAAGTAAAATGCGAGCAAAGTACAAAATTTAAAGTTATGTTTTTCCTTCTAATTATGTCAATCAAATTATATATAGTTTTGGAAAAGTTTATTACATCAATATCTTCAATGTTCAACGCCGTGTGTAGTTTCTTTAAGATCCTGTCTTTACTGGGAAGCTTCATTGATAGCGGCCATCATATGGAGACAGCACGTGTGTAATGATGAAGGCAGCGATTTTAATTAGTCCCTATAGCTGAAGGTTAAAATAAGCATACATGAAATAACCCTTACATCTATGATACCAAATCATATGCAACCTAGCTATACTTGAATTTCTTGAATGATAATGTTTCAAATAATTTACAAGCAATATTATTCCTTGGGGTGCGTGGGGTGCTGAAAGTTTTATTATTATAGCCTCGTCTAATGCTTTATTGGGAGTTTAAATTTCAATATAAATATTACTATATTAATATGTGCGCTATTCTGGGCTATTATTAGCAAAAGAAAAAGAAATTAGCTTCAGAGATATCACTAATATCCCAATGCTGGAGGAAGGAGGTCCCGTATATTCAGAGGGAACAAACCAGAAGATGCCGCGCGCTCTGGTAATGATGACACTTATACTTAAAGTTGTAGGAAGGAAACTCCTGCGGAACCCTAATACATATTCTAGCGTCTTAGGCTTGCTTTGGTCGCTCATCTCTTTCAAGTAAGTGACATCTATCAACCTACCCGTACATATTTTTGTGAGGAACAAACTTATATATATATATATATATATAATATAAAGTGATGATTTTATAAAAAAAATCATAGAAGGTGGATGTGAACATGCAGATGGAATGTAGGGATGCCTGGCCTGGTGAATTCGTGTGTGAAAATAATTTCGGACGCCGGCCTTGGGATGGCAATGTTCAGCTTAGGTAATAGGAACATACTGAAACATATGTTCAGAGTTAATTGTGTCTATCGGTTCATATAATTGCAAAATTAAAGTAGTTTTTTAGACGGTATTTACATGTGCTGTGCATGCAAGCAGGGCTGTTCATGGCACTTCAGCCTCGCATCTTAGCCTGTGGCACCAAAACAGCAGCCATGGGAATGTCCCTTCGCTTCATTTTGGGGCCTCTGGTCATTGCTGTTGCCTCCATTGCTATTGGATTGAGAGGACCCAAACTCCGAGCCGCCATTGTACAGGTTCATAATCATATTATCTACTTGTTTTATACCCAAGCACTCGTTTGTGAGTTTAATTGATTAAAGTGGTTATATTATAACTTAAGTTTTGGTTTCTCTGCAGGCTGCTCTCCCGCAAGGGATCGTGCCTTTTGTATTTGCAAGGGAATATGGTGTACATCCTGATATTTTGAGCACTGGGTACGTAAATTCAACCGTTTCTTATCATAATTCTTTCAAACCCTCGTCGTGGATTAAATCTAATTACCCAAAAAATTTCACTAAATTTTTTATTGGAAATATTATTAATATATAATGTTTTTAGTCATAGAGTGACAGGTGAATAACTTAGCTAGTTAGACATCAAAATTGGATTAAGTAAACTCTAATTTAAAATTTTTTTAATGTTTTAAAACGTGCACAGTCGCAGAATGAACGTCGCTTTAAAAAAAAAATTAAGCTTGAGATTAATCCCACAGAATTGTATATATCCTGCCACCGATCGGCGCACACAGGTTTTCTACTGCTGATGCTGCATTCATGACGTCACGACTCTGCTGTATCAAAAACGATGGAAACTAAATTAATGATATAACATTTGTATTTTGAACATACGTGGAGGATCAACGACATCGTCTAGAATGTGGCGAGGAGGATAAAGTTCGAAACGCGCGCGCGCGCACACACATATTTGTTGACACTCATCATATTAAATGCTTGACTTTTAATCAAACCCAGGCGTAATAATTAATTATTATAATTATAAGATGCGCCTGTCTGTCTCCAAACCGAATCTTTCAAATACTTTCTGTGGGAGCCACTGCTTACACATATATAATAGGGTCACAAAACTCGTGCGCGCTTTCATACATGGTGATTATTCACCTCTTCTAGACGATATTTTATTTGGAATATTTAATAATTAACCATAGCCAGCTAATCAATTTGGGGTTTCTTGTTAATTTGCAGGGTTATCTTTGGCATATTAGTGTCCTTACCAGTAACGCTGCTATATTACATATTTCTTGGCCTTTGAAGAGACCAAAAATATCTGCAGCTAGCTAAAGATGTCGTCCCTAGTGGTCAATAAAGCACCAGAAAGAATGGGTACTGTCACAGGCTCTGATTCCATGGGATCTGACGGGACCACAACATAGCATGTATAGCTAGCTAGGAGCCGTCCGAAGAATGCTTTGGCAGTGTCTCTGTGTGCGTGCGTGTTTATCTCATAATAGTATAGAGTGACAAATTATGGGTACGTATTTGGGTTTAGCAGTTAATTAACAAACATATATAAACTAAACCATATATATTATGAAGTCTTTCGATTATTGCAGTGTTGTCACCGGCAACAGAGAAGGTCTTGGGTAAAATTAGGTCTAATCAAAGGGCTCTGGCCATTACACAGGGAAGTAAGCGGCGACAATATTCATGTGCCTGGATCCAAAAGAAAATGGATTTTTATCATGATTGGTGATTAAAGTCGGGGGCGCTCCCCCCCACCCGGGGGAATTTTTTTTTTTTTTTTAGGTTGGAAGATTCTATTATGTTACATTTTAAACTTATGTTTCTTGAGGAAAAAATTGGCAGAAAATTGTTATTTTCTTAAAAGACAATAAAATAGATACAATCAGATGATGATGACTAATATGTGATAAATATTGTATTAAAAATAAGGCAAATGATGAAGAGAACATGGTGTGGGGAAGTTGGCCGCTGAGATTGGATCGGAGCTACTGGACGGCTAACATTTCATGTGTTTCGTAGCCGTTTGGATCTCCTTGATCAATTCTTAACAGCAGCCACGGAGCAGAATGAAGAACGCACATGTTTGGGGGTGATATTCTTTTTTTTTTTTAAAAAAAAATGGATAATAAGGCAAGCACAGCTTGAAAGGAAACTGGGTAGATTAGCCTGTCAGATAAGCACCATCTTTGCCGGGTGATATTGAGAAAATGAGGGAGCTGACTCCAAAATCTGGGAAGCATTATCCTCTCCGTAGGCATGCTTTACGAGCAGATCTGCACCCCCATTCGCACTTCGGGGAGTGTACAGGAGACCAACTCCTTTTCTTGACACATAAAGGATCGAACCTCTTGAAGGATTTCTTTCAATGGGTGCTCTTGTCCATTGTCGCACATACATAAGGAGGTGAATACCTTCAAGCGAATCAGCATGGACTCCGACTTTGGCGTCTGAGGGTTGATATTCGGGCCGGGCCGGGCCGGGCATGTTCATGCACTGGGCTAATTAACAAGTACTTCGCCACTTGAAAACATAGAGAAGGAAAGCCAGAGAAGAGGACGGACGCATGGTGAGACAAAAAAATAAGAGCCCAACCAGTACGACAATACTATTAATTAATAGTGGGGGAGTTTAATTATGTATATCCCATGGTGATGAGGTTGAATATGTGAGTTGGCAGAATAATGAGCAACATCCAAGTTACAGATCATGATCTTATGGTAAAGCACGTATAGTGTATCCACAGAATTATCTTACTGTATGTGTTTCGCAATTTATAAGTAATTAGCAAATTAATTAGTAATTAGTGTAAACGACGGACTAATCAGGGCAGGTGGCAAGGGCAGTGACCGCATTCACATGTTCTATTAGTTCAACAACCACGGAATCCATCCACTATATATGTATAATATTCACCGCCAAACACACACCCCACACACACACACATCATTCTTGATGGACCTCATGGCATGAATGAGATGGCATTAATGACAATGAAACTTGAAGATGATAATCATGAACATGGTGACATGAAAGTAGCCCAAGGCAAGGAGCAAGGAGCCCAATACTTTCAATCCAACGTACCTAAAGACCCATTACAATATATTGAAGGTCTAATGACAAGAACTCAAACTAAAGCCATGAAGCAAGCCTTGTTCGGTCTTGTGCAAGAAGTTCAAGAGTTTGGAGAGCATTGGAGCACTCCTCTCAAGCCTAAAAGAGAGCATCTATACGTGTATAATGTGCTTAATATCTAAATTCATGAAGAGTCAAGCCTATGAGATGTAAATCTTAGCCCAATATAAGGAAGACTATAAGTTGAGCCTCTTGCAAGCAATGAGGCATGAAACCCTAGTGAAGAAGTCAAGGGTGGTGTGATAAAATCCTTTATGATCCCTTGATTGTCTTCTAAATTATTTCTTATTTTAATAGTCCTTTGATTTGATTTTCTATTTTGAGTCTAGTCAAAGGTTAGAATTAATTATAATACTAATTTCTAAATTTTGTAATCCCATAATTTTAGGATGACATCTCCTAAATTATGTGGCTGAATATTTATCATTATTTTTCCTTTTAGTATTAGCAAATTAGGGTTTTAATTTTAAAAAATATTATTCTCTATGAGCCTATATAAATTAGGCATGCTCCCTCTTGTAAAGAAGAACAAAAGTTGAATGAAATTATTCATTTTAGAGTTTATAACTCTTGTGAGCCTTAGTGCTTTGTGGTGGCATCCCGTGTGAGAAACATACGTGATCAATTCTTATAGTGTCTTCAAAGGTTGAGGTTCCTAGAGGCAGGTACTTTAGAGAATTTTTTCCTTAATAATTATCCCATTATTTATTTCATATCTTTATTTTCATCATAAATTTGGCCTCTTTCTTTTTGTTCTTGTGTTTTTATTGTGTCAGGATTTTGCCTCTAAACTAGCATGATTCTGCTTCTATGTCCTCTATCAGATTGGTATCAGAGCTTTGGTTGCTAGTTTTGGTTTAAATTCTTGTCCTTTCTTCTTCTTTTTTATTTTGAGTTATTTCTTTGTGTGATCATCTTTTATCTATCCCATCTACTTCTATCTTTTAGTTTTTCTCTTCTTCATCTTTTTGACTTTTTTAATCTTATGTGAGCTTTCATTTTATTAGCCTTCTCAAAAAAAGAAAGACAAAAATACCTAAAAATTCATGCAAAAAAAGGTGTTAGTAGTGTGTTGAAAAAAAGAAAAAAATATAAAAATTCAAAAAAAATTACAAAAAAAAATATATTGCTGTAAGTTATGATTATAGAAAAAGGCTATTTTTAAACTCCAAGTTACCAAGAGGTTGCCTAAAGAGAAAAGTCAACTTGGATAATAAGAAAGTATTCTACGTTGATCACTTTCTTATTTTTAATTTTTGATAGTACTTTTCAAATTCTCTACTCTCTTATTTTCTATTTGTGCTACTCTCCTATTTTATTTAGTTTTCTATTTTTGTCTTTAAGTATTTGACTCTTTAATTTTTATTTCTTTCTTTCTTAATTTTTGTTGTCACGTGTGGTTTTTTATTTTGCAAGCTTAATTTTATTTGAAAATTTTGCTTTCCTATTTATTTCAAAATTGCAAAATATATATATATATATATATATCCTCTTTTTATCTTGTGCTTGTTTTCTAGTTTTCTTAATTTAGAAGATACTCACTTGGTTGTCTCTTAGTTTCTTAATTTGTGTTTGGTTTTACCATTAGATTCTATCCACAAGCTTAGTGAGTAGTAAAAAGTAAGTGTATTTTTCATCATTAAAAAAAAGCCATTAATTTTTTTGTGAAACACAAGTGACTTTATTTATCTTGAGAGTAAACACGTGAGTTTGTGTGTGTGAGGATCTATTTTTATCTTATATGGTTTCTAGTTCTTCTGTGAACATGAGTAACAAGGATGAATCCCCTAGTATTGATATGAACTCTGTTTTAGAACTTATCAAAATATAGTTACAGCAGTTTCGCTTGAAACTTGATCATAGGTTTCATAAAGAGGATAAAGATGAGTCAGAGACTTCCTCTTGTAAAGGAAAGAAGTGTGAGACCCCCAGTGATGATGAAAAGTATGAAGAGCCCCCTTCTCCTAAGGGAAAGAAATCCTCAAAGCGTGATGTTGACTTATCGGACTAAAAAGTAAAGCATCCTTCATTCAAGGGTAGCAAATATCCAGAAAAATACCTTGATTGGGAAATGAAGATAGACCAAATCTTTATAACTCTTAATTTGTCTGAGTCAAGGAAGGTAAAAAATGCTTCTTTAAATTTTACTGACTATGCTGTTTATTGGTGGCAAGATTTACAGTAAAAAAGAAGCCAACTTGGGAAAAAACCTATTAAAATGTGGGAGAAGCTTAAAAGGTAGTTGAGAAAGGCTTATATTCCTAGCTACTACTACACATAACTGAATAAAAAATTAAGGATGTTTTCTCAAGGATCTATGACAGTAGAGGAGTACGTGCACGAGTTAAATATCTTGAAGTTTTGTGCAAATATTCAAAAAAATAAACGTGAAGCAATGTCAAAAATTATGGATGGCTTAAGGCCAGAGTTGAGAGATAAGCTTGACTCGTACACTTTTATGGACAAGGAAGAGCTCATATACAAGGCTATTAAGTTAGAGCAAAGAAATAAGAACAAAAGTTCTAAATCCTCTTGGAAAGACTCTAAGGCAACTTTCAAATGGAAGGATTTCAAAGCCAAAGATACATCACAGGACAGGGAAGAAATAAAGACCAAGTATGAGGGTAAAACTTTTAACCCTAAACCTTCTTCTTATTCATCTAACACTTCTCTTATTAAGTGTTTCAAATGTCATGGTGTGGGCCACATGGTGAGAGATTGTAGCAATAAAAGAGTTATGATCTTGAGAGATGATGGTGGCTATGATAGTATGCATGAAAGTGATGAAGATGATGCTAATAACGTTGATGATGATTCTACCTCCCATGAATCAAACCATAAGCTTGAATGCAATGGGTGTAGTTGACTCTATTTTGGTGGCAAGAAGAGCTCTCAATATTCAACCAAAGAAGGATGATGAACATGAGCAACACGAGCATATTTTTCACACTAGATGCTTTATCAAAGAGAAAGTGTGTAGCATGGTAATTGATGGTGGTAGTTGCATTAACATAACTAACACTTTAGTTGTAGTTAAATTATCTCTACCTTTAATTCTACACCCTAAGCCCTATAAATTGCAATGGTTGAATGATTGTGCTGAAATTAAGGTTTCTAAGCAAGTGTTAATTATTTTCTCTGTTGGAGTTTATACTTGTGATGTATTATGTGATGTAACCCCTATGCTTGCTGGACACTTGTTATTAGATAGGCCTTGGCAGTTTGATAGTAAGGCTACTCATGATGGTTTTAAAAATTGTTACAAGGTACCTTTTAAAGGCAAGACTGTTGTATTAAATCCTTTTAGGCCCATCCAAGCCTATGAAGATTAACTAAAGATTGCTCAAGATTACAAGCAAAGAAGATATCTCCTTGATTGTGGTATGAGTGAGAGAGAAAAGAAAGAGAGTATTGCTTTACTTGAAAATCAATCAAAAGAGAGGAAAAAGAGTGGAGAGAAGGTAATAAAAGAAAAAAATAGAATGGTGGGAGTGAAGAAAAATGGTGAAAAGAAAATATTATTGTGTAGGAAAAGTGAGATTCAAGAGGCTTTGATGAGTGAGAAAGCTCTTATTATAATTCTCAAGAATATTTATTTTTCTACCGACATTCTTGACCCTACTTTGCCTTCTAGTATTGTCTTTTTGTTACAGGATTATGGAGATCTATTCCCTAATGAGATTCTTAATGGACTTCCTCCCCTAAGAGGAATTGAGCATATAATAGATTTTTTTGCCTAGAGCTGCTATTCCAAACAAGCCTGCTTATAGGGCTAACCCTAAAAAAACTAAGGAGATCCAACGCCAAGTAGAGGAATTGATGATGAAGGGCTTTGTGCGTGAGAGCATTAGCCCTTGTGTTATCCCTGTTATCTTGGTGCTAAAAAAATATGGATCTTTAAGGATGTGTGTTGATTGTAGAGCAATCAACAAAATCACCATAAAGTATCGTTACCCTATCCCTAAACTTGATAATATGCTTGATGAATTGCATGGTGCTTCTATCTTCTCTAAAATTGATCTTAGAAGTGGTTATCATCAAATTCGTATGAAAGAGGATGATGAATGGAAAACTACCTTTAAAACTAAATTTGGATTATATGAATGGTTAGTTATGCCTTTTGGTTTGACTAATGCCCCTAGTATTTTTATGGCATTGATGAATCATGTTTTTAGAAAGTTTATAGGCAAGTTTGTTGTGGTTTACTTGATGATATGATTTATAGTAAATCTTTGACTAATCATATGAATCATCTTAAAATTGTGTTTGACACCTTGAGGGAATATAAGCTATATGCTAATTTTCAAAAGTGTTTTTTTTGCATGGACTCTATTATCTTTTTGAGATTTGTTGTTGGATCACAAGGAATTTGTGTGGATGAGGAGAAAGTTAAGGCTATTTGTGAATGGCTAATCCCTAAGAATGCAAGTGAAGTGAGAAGCTTCCATGGCTTAGCAAGTTTCTATTGGAGGTTTGTTAGGGATTTCTTTAGCATTGCTGCCCCTCTTAATGAATTTGTTAAGAAGAATGTGACCTTCAAATGAGGTGAGACACAAGAAAGGGCTTTCCAAACCTTAAAGGATAAATTGACTAATGCCCTTTTACTTATTTTGCCTAATTTCTCTAAAGCATTTGAAATTCAATGTGATGCTTCTGGTATTGGTATAAGTGCTATTTTAATGCAAGATTTTTAGCTCATAGCTTACTTCAGTGAAAAGCTTCATGGCACAGTTTTGAATTATTCCACCTATGAAAAAGAGCTTTATGCTCTAAAGAAGGCCTTAGAAACATGACAATATTATTTGTGGCCTAAGAAATTCATCATTCATTCTGATCATGAAAGTTTAAAATTTCTCAAGTCTCAAGGTAAGTTGAAAAAGAGACATGCTCGCTGGATGGAATTTATTGAGACATTTTCTTATGTGATTAAGCATGAGCAAGGTAAAGAAAATATCATTACTGATGCCTTATCTTGAAGGTATACATTACTTTCCTATTTGCATGCTCAATTACTTGGCTTTGAGATTCTAAAAGATTTTTATAAAATTGATTTTGATTTTAAAAATAGTTAAAAATCTTGTGAAAATCATGGATCTAGTGATTTCTTTAGATTTGATGGATTTCTTTTTAAGAAAAATAAATTATGTATTCCTATTTATTCTATGCTTGAATTGCTTACTAAGGAAGCACATAGTGGTGGCTTGATGGGATACTTTGGTGTAGAGAAAACTTTGGCTATTTTGTCTGATCATTTCTTTTAGCCTTACATGCAGAAAGATGTCATATCTATTTGTGATAAATGTATTAAATGGACACAAGCAAAATCTAAGGTCCAACCTCATGGACTTTGCTCTCGTTTACCCATCCCCTCTCACCCTTGGGAACATATCTCTATGGATTTTGTAATTGGATAGCCTAAATCTTTTGTAGGCAAAGATTTCATATTTGTTGTTGTTTACAAGTTCTCTAAGATGGCATACTTTATTGCTTGTGCTAAGACTAATGATGCTGTTAACACTGCCGACTTGTTCTTTAAAGAGATTGTTCATTTACATGGTTTACCTAAGACTATTGTGAGTGACAGGGATGTAAAGTTTCTTAGTCACTTCTGGCATACCCTATGGCATAAATTAAGGACTAAGTTACTTTTTTCCACTATTGCCCATCCGCAAACTGATGGTCAAACTGAGATAGTTAATAAAACTATGACTACACTGCTAAGAGTAATAATTTAGAAGAATTTGAAGAATTGGGTGAATTGTTTACCTCATATTGAATTTGCTTACAATAGGGCTGTTCATTCTTCTACTTTTTATTCTCCATTTGAAATTTTTTATGGTTTTAATCCATTATCTCCTATTGATATTTTACTTTTACCTTTTTTTGAGCATGCTAACACTGATGGCAAGAAAAAAACTGAGTTTGTGTAGGACTTACATGCTAAGGTTAAAGCAAACATAGAGCGAAAGAATAAGCAATATGCCAAGCAAGCTAATAAAGGCAAGAGATGTGTGATCTTTGAGCCCAGATATTAGGTTTGGTTACATTTAAGGAAAGAAAAATCTCTTAATTAAAAGCAGTCCAAACTTCAAGCTCGAGGAGATAGACCTTTTCAAGTTTTAGAAAAAATTAATGATAATGCTTACAAGATTGATTTGCCTAACTCTTATGGCAATGTTAGTGCCATATTTAATATTTCTGATCTATCTTTATATGATTCTGCAGATTTGAGGACGAATCCTTTCCAACTAGGAGGGAGTGATAGACCCCATGGCATAGATGACATGGCATTAATGGTAACAAAGCTTGAGGATGATAATCATGAGCATGGTAACATGGAAGTAGCCTAAGGCAAGGAGCAAGGAGCCCAATACTTCTAATCCAACATACCTAAAGACCCATTACAGCATATTGAAGGTCCAATGATAAGAGCCTGAACTAAAGCCATGAAGCAAGCCTTGTTCAGTCTTGTGCAAGAAGTTCAAGAGCTTGGAGAGCATTTGGGCACTCCTCTCAAGTCCAAAAGAGAGCATCTATATGTGTATAATGTACTTAAAATTTAAATTCATGAAGAGTTAAGTCCAAGATATGCAAACCTTAGGCCAATGCAAGGAAGACTACAAGTTGAGCCTCTTGCAAGCAAGGAGGCATGAAACCCTAATGAAGAAGTCAAGGGTGGCGTGATAAAATCCTTTATAATCCCTTGATTGTCTCCTAAATTATTTTCTATTTTAATGGTCCGTTGATTTGATTTCCTATTTTGAGTCTAGTCAAAGGTTAGAATTAATTATAGTATTAATTTTTAAATTTTGTAATCCCATAATTTTAGGATCACATCTCCTAAATTATGTGGCTGAATAATTTATCATTATTTTTCCTTTTAGTATTAGGAAATTAGGGTTTTAATTTTAGGAAATATTCTTCTCTATGAGCCTATATAAATTAGGCATACTCCCTCTTATAAAGAAGAACATAAGTTGAATGAAATTATTCATTTTAGAGTTTATAACTCTTGTGAACCTTAGTGCTTTGTGGTGGCACCCTGTGTGAGAAATAGACGTGATCAAGAGTGTGATCAACTCTTATGGTGTCTTCGAAGGTTGAGGTTCCTAGAGGTAGGTGCTCTAGATGATCTTCTCCTTGATAATTATCCCATTGTTTATTTTATATCTTTCTTTATTTTCATCATAAATTTTGTCTCTTTCTTTTTGTTCTTGTATTTTTGTTATGTCAGGGTTCTATTCCTAAATTAGCACGATTCTGCTTCCGCGTCCCCTATCAATTACTTTTGTAAAAAATTGCACTATTCATAAATAATGTTAGTTATCTTAGATTAATTTTATGTCATCCCATGATCCAGCAGTTTTGGTAAATTTCATATTTTATAATATATATATATATATGTATATATTTAATATTCACTGTCGTATTAATTAATATTGCAAAAAAGATGATGCTGCCATCAAAAATTTAAAAGTCATCACTAAAGGTTTTGTATAATAAAATTATTATTAAAAAATATTACATATAATATAAAATTAAAAAAATCAATAATTAAACTTAATACATTCTCATCATTATTTATTTTATTTCTTGATCATATATATCATTAATTTCACATTCTATATATAAAATAAGAAATATAATTTCACAAATATTTTGAATAATTTTATTTTTTTAAGAAAGTAATTTTAGTGACAATAAATATTGTTGCTAAAAGTAATTATATAAATTATTTTTTATTTTTAAAATTTTTTCATAGAAATAATTTTGGTGAAAACATAGGTCGACTTTTGATAATGATTTTTGGTTATGATAGAATGTCATCGCCAAAGTTACTTTTTAGCAATAATTTTTAATTGTCATTGTTAAAACTGGACGCTAGGCAGCAACTTTTTATGTTATTGTAAAAAAAAATTTCATGTGAGATTCTACGCTGCCGCCCCACGAAACATGGAAAGAATATAATTTTAAAAATAATTAGCTAACTTATGTTAAGAGCTTGATTCGGTTAAAATTAAAATATCTTACAGCAAGTAATAGTGTGAGAAGGTGACAAATATTAAAGGGAAGAATTCGATTACAAAGGTAAAAGCACACGACTAAAATCAGGCCAAAATTGGGCATGGCAGCAAAAGGAGGAGGTCAAGATCAATGGAAAGCATGCTTGGCTGTAGATCACCAAGGAATCCGGCAAAATGGCAATACTTATTAATCGAGATTTTAACGTCCATGTTAAAAGGACGAAGAAACAGTGAAGCTTTTCAACGGCTGGAAATTCATAGAGGAAAAGACGTCACAACACCCTCTTGATAATTATTGCTCTTGTTTGTTTGTTTGTTTGTTTGTTTTTTGGCCAGACTCTCCCTTCTCCTCCAAACCCGTTACATCGCTTTAAATTTATAAAAGTACATCGTTTATGATTAATTAAATATTTTGCAATATATGGGCTGATTATGCTTGACTGGCACTATAATTTTTTTCAGTCCGACTTGACGTTCTCCTATGACTTCTTTTAACATAAAGTCTTTCTTGTTTTTAATATATATATATATATATATATTTTATGATTTGGCTAAAAAAATCTATTTTTTATGATAATTAATCCATCTTTCAAAGTATATTAAAGATGCTGATTAAAAAAATACAATTTGTAACGTCCCAAAATTTAAAATAGGCTTAATTAAAAATTAATTAAGAGTTAAGTTAATTAATTAAGGCTTAAATTGAATTATTTGAATGATTATTGGGTCCAATGGACTCTGTGAGTTTAAATTTGACCTTAGGAAGCTAATGGGCCACTTTGAACCATATTTAATGGGCTTAAATTTAATTTAGATTATTTATTAGTGTCATCTGACATGATAAATTTTAAATCTTAAGTATGTATTTTTTTAGATAGAATGAGAGGGCTTTCAAAAGAGAAGTGATGGAGCTCTAATAGAGCCTGCATTTTTGGCCAAGGAGAGCTTATTTGGAGCTATTAAATAAAGCTTCCTCATCCCTTCCTACACCTCCTTCATACATTTTTTCCAATAGTTCCTTGGGTGAGGGGGCTAAGTCTAAATTTATAGTTAAGTGTTGCTCATCCTAATGACTTCAATAGAGTCAAGGAGGTTGTTTTATGCTTCCAGTCATTGGTTTAAACTAATGACAATGGTTATAAGTGTTGATGATGGGTTTAAAGTCAAACCTTATGCAAATTTACCTAGATTAAGCTAATGAAAAGGTTAAATAGTGTTAGTTAACTTTAATAGAGGCTAAATAAGTTAATGAAAGTTAAAAAAAAATATGGTTGTTTATAATTAATATCACCAATTAAGTTTAAAAAAATATTTAACTAGCATTGCAAGGCATTGATGTTTGGTTCTTGATTATTATTCCTTAAATACTACTTAGCGAAGGTAGTAATAAGGGCTTCTCTTAAACCCCAACTAGCAAAGTTGGTAACCATGTGATTAAGGATGTCTAACTGAGGTACATGTTGAACAAGCTATGAAATTTAAAATGTAAATCCTTGTTTTGTATGCTTATAATCATAATTTAATATTTTCTAGATGACGCTCAGACTTAGGGCAAAAGGAAAGCATGGGAAGCTAGAGACATTTAACTAATTGTAATGTCTCTAGTTATTCATATTTTGTAATTGAATAGTGTATTACCAACATTAGGGGTCATATGCATTTAATTATTTGTCTTTTGCATTGTAATTTATTACTTGACTTGTATATGAATGGTATTGACACTCACATACTTTTGGTCATGGGTCAAGTTATGCTAGTATGTTTTTTTAAATGTCAAGTGTTGTGAGTGTTATAAAGAATCTTTAAATCCTCCAACTGGATTTATGCATGCTTATTGGTGTAGTATGTGTTTGAATGAGATGGCCATAAGGCTAATGGTTTAATAGTTGGGTAATGATACTTGGTTGATGGTGTAATCGTGGAAGAATATGTTATAATTTCAAGTGTCCAAAATCTTCATTTGGTATTGGATGGTGGTGAGATCAATACCATTAGCTAAATTATTTGATTATCTCTACGAGGATGTTTGGATCGCCTCATTTAAAGATCTAAGCAAAAAGTTCGGTGCACCAAAAGTTGAATCTAGAGGCGGTATAATTAGATGTGTTGATATGCCTTTTGCATTGTGATAGAATATTCATTGGCCACGGTGCACGGCTCTAGAAATGTCAGCTTTGGTAAAATGTGCCTTTGGCTATGACAAGTGTCCTCCATACTATGAATCACAACAAATGGTGGTGTTTGTGTAAAATGACCCGACCTTATGAAAGCTTGTTTCAAGGCTTGGTATATTTCAATACTCCCTAAAGCCAATCTTATATGATTTTAAGGCATTTCAAAAGCCTTAATTAAAAGTTCTCAAACTTAAACTATTTTTTTATCCTACATAACTAATGTCTTTATATTTATTATTTGGAGCTTTGTTTGATCAAGGTTTATCATATTTTTTTGTAGTATCTTTCTTAGCTAATTAATTGGCCTTAATGGATTATATAATTGCGTGGATAATGTCGGAGGACATTACATAATCAACATGTCATAATTATTTTATTTATTTTACATGTCTTTGATTTATGTTCTGATTAATATAATTTTAAATTCTAAATATCTAAACTTCAATTTGTTAAATTAAAAAAGACAACTAATATATCTTTTATTTTTAGACAATAATTAAATTCACTTTATTACATAGTAACAAAAGGATGACTATGTTTATTTAAATTATGTGTATATTAAAATAAAAGAACTACTATTAAAAATATAAAAATGTTGTGAAATAGTTGTGAATTGATAAAAGAAACAATTTAGTTAGAGAACAGGAGAATAATAAGTTGGAAGAATATAGACAGCACAAGTGAAAACAATGTATTGTGCTTCATTTTTATACTACAAATGAAATGGCATGTATGTAGGCAAATGCTTAAGACTCAAGAATATTGATTATGAAATATTTCTTCTCATTTTTATTGTAGAATATTTTTAATCATTTCACACATCTCAAAAAATTATTTTTTTCTTAATATCGTAAAAAAATGATATGAACTTTTTATTTTTATTCTTGACTTTAAATCATTATATAGCTACATTAATTACTTTCATACTAATTAAGAAAGGATAAAATAAAAAAATAATTTAATTATTATATGGTGTTATACATTTTAAACCAAAAATTATTTTTAAAAGGTGTCATACAAATAGGACCAGAGGGAGTAATATATTTGTTTGGGCTAAAATCAAAATGACACCTATTCAAAAGGTTAAAACAGCTATAGTAAGAACTAGATCGCGTGAACAAAACATTAGGCCCAACAAGAGATTTGATAGTGACAAGTCTGGTCCTGACCAAGACAGCACGAGTCTTTGAATCTCTTAAAACTTGAAACTACCAATTGGATTGTTTGAATTACACAAGACCATGATTCCAATAAGCCTTGAATCTTGCAAGATCATGACCTTCACCTATGAAAATTTATAGGAAATAGGCTGGTAGTTACAAATGGCTAACGATAGCCTACACACACTATAAATATGAGAACAACAGCAAAGAAAGAGATATCACAAAAATCACACAGAAATACTTATAAACTCTCAGGAATTTTATCAATCATTAGCTTTTAGCCTTAATTTATTTTCCAATTTAGTCTAGCTTATCAATTTACACCTTTGTAATTTGTGCTCACGCACACTATTTTAATTAGACTTTATTTCTTTCGACTTCAACTTGTATCTTTGCATTTGGATAAATTGAAGTAAGGGAGCCTGAAATCCAAATTATTTAAGATTCAATATCTTTTGTGTGCCTGGTACTTTAATTGTTTGGTTGATTCAATTTCCAAATGCAAACAATATTATATATAAGACATTAGTTCTATGTGAGAAGATGAATTAAAAGTGATATAGGAAGGTGGACATTCATAACACTGTGACATAGCGAGATGAAGATCCACGCATAATGTTTGTTTATATATTGGTTAAAATATATAAAATTATCATAAATTTTGAGGCAATTATACATAATTCTTTTACTTTTAAAAGTTTAAAATTAACCTTCAAAGCTTTTTATTTTTTTGCTACAGACTTTTTTTTTAGTTACCTCATTGACAAAAATTGTAATGCCATATTAAAAAAAAATGTCACAACTCATGTAGTATGTGTCTATCCTCATTAGGTTGCATCGGATACAACATAAGTTGTTATATGTGTTTTTTTAATATGATATGATAACTTTTGTTAACAAGATTACTAATAAATAATAGTAAAGAAGTCTGCAGTTAAAAATTAAACACTGGGAAGACTAATTTTAAATATTAAAGGTAAGAGAAGTTCTGGACAATCATCTCAAAATTTGAAGGAGTTTTTATATTTTAACCTTGTATATATAACAAAAAAAAATAATATCAAATATAATTCCGAATTTGGTGCTTGTGGATTTGCTTGTCCGTGTCGCATTGGGTGAGATTGAAAAATTGGCCAATTGCCCTCTTAAAATTAATCACCAATGCAATTACGTTAAACCTTCACTGCTTTCTAAATTTGTTATTATGGTTCTTATTCTTCCTCTTACAGAAATGTATACAATATTTATTAATTATTAATTAATAATTAATTATAATTATTTCCAAACATGCTTTCTATTAAAAGACCAAATATGCTCTTTATTACTATACATTTATTTATTTATTTTTTGGTGTGAAGCTTGTATCTTCTATTTTAAATGCTTATCTCGTAGCTGGCCGTTAGCTGATTTTTATTTCTCTCATGAGGCGTATGCTAATACAGCACAATATATTAACGAAATTTATGTACTGTTTTGTATAAACAGGGTAACTCATGCGAAATCCGTATATATATATATATATATATATATATATGTAAATATATTTAAAATACGTAATTGAGTTTTAAACTTTTAATGAGAAAAAAGATAACAATACATGGGAGTTGAAATTGGAATCGAACAGGGGAGGAAAGAGTGGAAGCAAAGTTGAAACCAGGGAAGGCCAAGTGGCGCAGAAACCAAGGCGCCGCTACAGAAACAGTTTTGCTAATTTTGACTTTACTAAGCAATCAAAGTATTCGGATGGCACTGTCTGATCCCCCCCTCCCCGGCTAAAACCGCAAAACAAAAGCGGTTTTGCTCTCCCTCTTAAAATTCTTCTTTCATTTTCTTTCTCTAATTTTTTTTAAATTCCTTAATTCGGGCTTATCGCCTCGCTTTCTGCTTTCTACTATTTACACAAGTGGGCGAGTTTCCTTCCCCCAATATATAGCTTTCGGTGGCCGCTGCCTTCCGCACTCAGCAATTTTCACTGTCGTCCTCGTCCTCATACTCAGTGATCAGTAGCTATGTCTAGCACGGCGGGTCAGATTATCAAGTGCAAAGGTCAGACTTCACTCGCAGAATTCCTTCCGTTTTCTTCCTGCTTGCTGCTCCTACTCGATTTTTCATTCCCTTCTTTCATCTCTGTTCCCCACTCATTTTCCTTCCCTATTTTCCTTATACACGCAGAGATTCTTCCGTTTTGTGAATTTCGGAAACCTCCGATTGATCTTTCACTTACTTTATGTAGTTGTTAGGGTCCATTAATTTTTTCGATTTTTGCTGTTGCTTTCTTTATATGATACTGTGCTTCTCTCTGTTTCCTCCGGGGATGTCAGAGTGATTTGAGAAAATTATATGACTCTTTTGTTTTGGGTCCGGATCCTATCATCATATGAAGATCGGAATTCAGGGGATGTATTTTCGAACTGATCCACCTTTGATGTTTTGTGTTGTGAAAAGTACATACTAATTGGGCTGTGTGGAATTTTTGTGAAATGTAGCTGCGGTGGCTTGGGAAGCAGGGAAGCCACTGGTGATTGAAGAGATAGATGTGGTGCCTCCTCAGGCTGGAGAAGTGCGTCTGAAAATCCTCTTTACCTCTCTCTGCCATACTGACGTTTACTTCTGGGAAGCGAAGGTTCTGTTATTAATCGCTTTACCTTTATATATATATATAAAATAATTAATCGCTTTGCTGTTTTTTTTTTTAATTCTGAACCTTCATCCTTTATGGAATCTGAATCTTATTCTATTATTATATTTACTTTACCCCCTATGACAGGGTCAAACTCCTGTATTCCCTCGTATATTAGGTCACGAAGCTGGGGGGTATGTTCCTTCTCCTTCGTCTGTATTGCCTCTTGGTTATGAATCCCTTTAGCTTAAAAACTAATATACATCTATGCATGGTGATATATTATATTCAGGATCGTGGAGAGCATAGGGGAGGGAGTGACTCATCTGAAACCAGGGGATCATGCTCTCCCAGTATTCACAGGGGAATGCGGGGAGTGCCCGCACTGTAAGTCGGAAGAAAGCAACATGTGTGACCTTCTCAGGATCAACACGGACAGGGGTGTTATGATCAGTGACGGCAAATCCAGATTCTCCAAGAACGGACAGCCAATATATCATTTTGTGGGAACCTCCACATTCAGCGAGTACACCGTTGTGCATGCTGGTTGTGTTGCTAAGATTGACCCTGCTGCTCCACTTGACAAAGTTTGTATTCTCAGTTGCGGGATCTGCACAGGTTTTGCATCCTTGCCCTTCCATCACCATGTATATATATAATCTCTGGATGAAGTAGTAATACCTTTTCCTGATTGAATCCTTCATTCTTGTAGGTCTTGGTGCTACTGTAAATGTTGCAAAACCAAAACCTGGTTCCTCTGTTGCCGTCTTTGGGCTTGGAGCTGTCGGACTTGCTGTATGTTTCTACATTCTACCCCTCTTTTTGTGTTAAGTTCATTTTTTTTTAGCAATTCATAAGTAAACAGCTACTTTAACCCCTTATCTTCTTTTGTAATGTGAAATTTAGGCCGCTGAAGGGGCAAGGATTTCTGGTGCATCAAGAATTATTGGGGTTGATTTAGTTTCTAGCCGTTTTGAGCTAGGTGCTACTCGTATAATTTATTGTACACAAAAGGGAATCAACGAGGCTAATTGAGTTGTTAAATATTTGCATATCGGTATTGATGGAAGGTATATCTTTCTATTGTTATTGGCAGCCAAGAAGTTTGGAGTTAATGAATTTGTGAACCCGAAAGATCATGACAAGCCCGTTCAGGAGGTTAGTGCACGCATAGAAAAACTAATTGATTTGATGAATAAATAGAATTGGATATCATATCAAAGTTGCCTGGCTTCAATTTTTAACAGGTGATAGCTGAAATGACTAATGGGGGAGTGGATCGCGCTGTCGAATGCACTGGGAGCATCCAGGCCATGATCTCAGCATTCGAATGTGTCCACGATGTACTTATTCAAAACTCGCTTGCTTGAAACTAGAAAGACGTTATGTTAATAACTGGATGAGCTACCTTCAATAGCAGAGCTAACAATGGAAATGGTTATTATGTGCAGGGTTGGGGTGTTGCGGTACTGGTTGGAGTGCCAAACAAGGATGACGCGTTTAAAACTCATCCGATGAATTTCTTGAACGAGAGGACTCTGAAGGGTACCTTCTATGGCAACTACAAGCCACGTTCTGATCTGCCTTCTGTCGTAGAGAAGTACATGAAAGGGGTAAGCCTTCTTGTGGAATGATTTTTTATTGTATTTTGCTTCTACGTTGATTCAATTATGTGTTCTAGTTTGTTCATGGGGTGGGATCTTACGATGAAACAATGAAATTACAGGGGCTGGAACTTGAGAAGTTCATCACTCATTCGGTCCCTTTCTCAGAGATCAATAAAGCCTTTGACTATATGCTCAAAGGGGAATCCATCAGGTGCATCATTCGCATGCAAGACTAGAACAATGCTGGGAGAATTGAGTTTTCCTTGTGATGATTGTGAAGAAGAATAACCCACCTTGTAATAATTAATGAATAAGATGTTTATGCGTACTTCGGTTGTGGCGTTGTTTACTTATAAATATAACTTATCATTTTCGTGCCTTGTGGTTTCTTGTTGATTAAAGGTCAATTTTTCAAAAATGCATTTAGTGAAAAAGCATTAGTTGTAATGAAATTTGTATGGATTATTTCATGTTCAACTCGCCTAAACTTTTAACCAAAAAAAGTTCTTATTGAATTATAATTATCCCAAAGAATATAAATTTTAAATTACATAAAGAGAAAAACATATATTTAGAATGCTTGCTTTAAGGCTCAATACATGTGGATATTTTATATACACTTAATTATTTTTTCAATGAAATTTTTTCTCAAACCTGAACTAATCTCTGTTGCCCATTATCTATTTCAATTTTTGTTCACCTCCAGTTATCTATTTCAACTATAATTTATCAATAATATTTATTTTCTCAAATGAATGTGGATAAACATTTATGATTTGTGTTTTTTAAAATGCCACACAGTGTACTGGATCACACAGGGTCTAAATGAAATTTCTCGCGAGAGGGAGGAGTGGTTTTTAGGGAGATTCAAGCCGGGACTTCTTTTGTAAAAGTAATATGTGGTTAAAAATAATTATTTAATATTATTTCAAATGTTATCTTTTTTGGCCGTATATTTCAAATATTATTGGATAAAGAGTTAAACATAATTTATTATTTTTTCTGGCAAAAAAAAATTTTATTATTTCAAACATAAAATTGTTAGAAGATGAATAAAAATTATTGTCATGTGACAAAAGAAAGACCTAATCACTCAGACTTGCTCTGTTTTTTGATATTTCATATTTATCAATGGATTTTATGAATAAGCATTAAAGAATCTTATTTAATATTTTTAAGATCACTAATAAGTATATTTTGTTGTGGAGAAAACTAATTCCCCAACCCTTATAGTTTTACCTAGCTTTTAATTAGGTCCTTAATAATTTTTTTCTTTTTTACTATCTCCTTGTAGTTTTTTCCGTTACTTCCGTCGATCGAAGAAGAGATGATAGAAGTATATTCCGTCGATCATGATAAGGTCGGCTCATCGTCTTCTCTCCTCCATTGTCTTTGAACTCGTGATCAAATGGACAAGGGATCAGGTTCTTCCTCCAAACACTGTCTTCTGACTCTTCAAATTCGCATTCTTCTCATTCTTCGAACACACTTTATGGGCACTCAAGCAAATGATCTCAGTACATCTATATTGCTCTGAGTTGATAGTTTCACTTATTCGGGATCATTTCTTGCTTCTTAATGAGATAAGGAAATTAGCTATTGTTTGAGAAAAATAATGCTCAAAGATTGTAATTAAGCTGAGGGTGTTCGACTCTTCGAATTTTAAAACCCATAGAAGGGCTTGCCTGGGACAATCGAAGTAAAAGGGACTTTTCCTTCCTCCTCCTCCCACGAAAAGTGTAAAATTTCTTAGTTTACAAAATAAGAAATGCTTTTTAATCAGCTTGTTAATTGCCAAATATAAGTGATTCAAAAACCAACAAGTGCAGAATAATTTTGCATTTCATTAAATTAGTGACAATGGAAGGAAAGGGAAAAAGAAAAAAAGAAAAATAGTGATAGCAACAGGGACGAAAAGAGACTGCAACTTATCAAATGGCATTCAAAATAGTAGAATGTATTGTATTTGTCAAAGTGAATTGCAACTTATCAATTAATAACATTTAAAAGTATTGAAGAACAAATACATGAAGTATGCGTTGGCCCTGATAAACGATTTTGGAGGAGAGGGATAAACGGAACTAATGGGAAAAAGACTACAAGGATCTACTTAAAAAAAAAAAAGAACTTTAAGGACCTGATTAAAAATTAGGTAAAACTATAAGAACAGTGAATTAGTTTTTCCTTTGTTTTTAACATGATTGTTATTATTTTATTTACTTGAATAACTAAATTTCAAAAAATAATTTTCACATTTTAATTGACTTGTAATAGATATAATATGAGATTAAAGATTATTTTAATCCCTCAATTTTACCAAAAAAAGTTATTAAGCACCTAAACTTAGTCAATTGTGTCCCTCAAACGAAAAAATTTCGATTCCTTCTAGTGCTAATTTTCTATTAGTGGGGCTATTTTTTTTTTATTTTTGAGTTGGCTTTTTCAATTATAAAATATAACGACGGACTCAATATTTTTTATTATATCCTTTCACACCGCACAAGCCAACTCTATCATACACCCCTCATTCCCTCTCCTCACTCTCTCTCCTCTCCTCGACAACACAGACTACGTCTTTCGTGTCAATACGCTCAACTGACTCATCTTGATCATGGCATTGGCAAACTTGTCAAAAAGCCAATTTCTGGTTCTCAGCGAAGCTAACAACGATGTTCTTGGTTCTAGGATCGGTGAACAGATTCTGGTCGGAGAAGAGGCCTTGCCGGTTCATGAGGTCGACGTAGTACTGGTTGTCGAAGATGTTGGGAGTTTGAACATCGAGATTGGCAGTGTTGGGGGAGGAGTGGTGAAGGAAGGGTCAAAGGTAGGTGAGCTTTCACTCTCTATTTGGTTCTGTTTTTTTGAATAGAAAACAGAGGTGGAACGTACGTGAAGATGTTTTTGTGGTCAGATATTGACGAACGTGTCATCAGGCTCCAACTATCCCCATCTATATATCCATATTCATTAATTTAAAATGTTTTATCCATCTTAATTAGTCATCTTCCATGCAATGCGTAGGATTGAGTCTGTTAATACGTTGTGACAAACTGCAAATGCTTGTATTGTAAAAAGAGGTGAAGATCATTTCCTTTATGCATTTTCTAATAAACAACGTTGATAGTTAAAGTCCCAAAAGTATAAAGATGTTTTTTTTCCTAAATTATAAATCTGACAAGTAGATTCAATTAGATTTAGTTAGATCTGACAATTAGTCTTCATCAACGCCGGTAGTGGTGACTACGTTAATCATGTGGACATGGTTTCGCTCACTTCATCCACCCATGGAGCGCTCAAGTTGGACGGTGAGCAACCCGTAGCGGAGAGCGGAGTGCATTGTAGATTTTAAGAGGCTTGAGAAATCTCCTCGCGAAAACCCAGAGGTAATTAACGCCCTTCGCGGCTTTATTGGTTCAGACACAAGAAGTCCGTTCAAGTTATTGAATCAATTTGGTGTTAACAGAAATTCAACGAACGGGTTATCTTCAAAAGGAAAAGGCTCTTAGGTGGGTTCTCGTTTTCTCTCTATTGGTTTTCGTGCTGCTAGGTTTTGTACACATGGAACCTTGCTTCCAACGGAAGCAACCGCCGGATCGCCCTCCTGGTGATCCTGAAGGTGAAGCAAGTAAGCCAAAGAAGGTGAAGGCGACTGGATCAGACTTTTCGGATCCAATGTTGCCGGAAAGCAATGAAAGGCTACATAATGAAATGGAAGCCAGAACTGGTGAAACTTCAAAGACAATGGAAACTGAGGAAGGGATCATAAAGACTCAAGATATGGATACAGATGAAAGAACATGATGCTTGCAAAAGGTACCAACTTTGCCTTACAAAGTATGGCTTAGGGTTTTAATGGAGTGGCAAATGGTGATGTGGTTATGGAAGTAGATGATCTGACGCAAGGAGACGAAATACCATGGAAACTACCCAAACCGTCTAAGGAAATAAAAGAACTCATGAAACTCTATCCTATGATTCTAATGACTGAGGAGGAATTGCAAGATTGGAGTAGACCCTGGAACCAAGCTCTAGTTTTGACGGTACTAGGGAAACGTCTGCGTATGAGTGATCTCAAAAATGGCTGGGCAGGATTTATGGGGTTCCAGACTTTGAACTCATTGATCTCTACAACAACTATTATGTTGTCCGATTTACTAATTTAGAGCAAAAGAAAGCTCAGTACAAACGAGTTTTTTTTGAGGGACCATAGGTATTGATGTAACATTGTGTTCTCGTCCAACGATGGTCTCCCTACTTTGATCCTTTCAACAATCCTCTAGTTTGAATTGCTATATGGGTTAGGATTCCAAATATCCCTATGCATTGCTACAGCAACAATTTCATATGTTGACTGGGTGAAAGAATAGGGAGACCAATTAAAGTTGATATGTGCACTTTGTCGAACATCGCCACGACCAATCCAACAACAGAAAGGGGGAGATATGCTCGCATTTGTGTGGAACTTAATTTACAGAAAAAGTTAGTTCCCAAGGTAATTGCAGCTTGTTCAGTCTTTAATGTAGAATGTGAGGGATTGAGACTCATCTGTTTCAATTGTGCCTGATTCGGCCACCGTCAGAAAGAATGCCCGTGGATTATGAAAGATGGGCAAGAACATGGGAAACGGGTAGGAACGCACGCACAGTCTAGCCGCTGTAATGGAGAAATCCCAGACGGAGGTGCGCCATTCCGGCAATGATAATGTCGAAGGGACAGGTGAAGTTTAGCCCCAGGATGTTCTTGGACAAGTCGCACCATCATATATCAAGGCAACCTCCAACTCGCACTACCCAAGGTAGACAGGGGAGATGCCATGCTAGTACGAGATGTGTTGAAAGTCAAATATCCCAATCTAGATTTAGCACGTTAGCTGATGAAGATGGTCAGGGTGGCTTGGACGAGAAGTCTTCTATACCTGTGAACAAGAGGGAAAAAAAAGAGGAGAGAGAAAAGATGTGTCAAATCTATTTTGAGTCTATGGGAAGTCCTATCATAATGGATGCGAAAGGTGGGTACCAGAGCAAGTCACATGAAAAGACCCCAGCTACAGGAAGTGGGAAAGGAAAATATAATGGAAAGGAAACAAAATACCTTTGGGACAGCTACAGACTGGACCAAATCACAAAAAGGGGAAAGGACTCCAAGAATTTCAACAAAAAGGAAATAGCCCAACAAGACAAATTTCAAGCCAAAAGCAAAGGTCCCACCGTGTGGTGTAAGGCAATACATTGGACTTGGGCCAAGGAAAATCGCAATGGGACAAGCATCTTTGAGTCAAGGGAAAAATCACACAGGGTATGCACCTGAAAAAAGAGACCGACTGCAGAACGGAATTCTATCGGGAGAGAGATGACAGGGCAATTGTTCCGTACAATGATGGGAAATGCACAGAACCACCGGACCCATCTTGGTAGAGTCTACCATCGATAGAAACCCAGAAGATTACTGGATCAGAGACACAAGTTGTCCAGAATGAGAAAAGCTCTTCGCAGAAGCAGGATATGCAAGTCTAGCTTCGAGACAGTACTCTCATTAGCTCTCTATTTTGTTTTCTCCATGATAGTTGCAAGTTGGAATTGTAGAGAGGCAGGTGGTCACACTTTTCCCAATCTAATCAAAGACATTGTTAGAAAATATAGTATTGACGTGCTCTGTCTCTTGGAACCTTGTATTAGCGGTGAAAGAGCTGATAAAGTGGTTAGGAATTTTGGTTTCACAGATTGGATACCTGCGTAAGCCTCAAGGTATGCGGGGGAAATTTGGGTTCTTTGGAATGTTCATCAAGTCAAAGTTGAATATGTGCAATTGCAAGGCAAAATGGATATGACAACACTTGTGTCGACAACAAGGGTATTATTGTCTTCCGTCGAATTTGTGCAATTGCAATCTTTATCGTACTTTCATCCTTCTTATACAATGCCTGTGAGGCTAGCAATAATAATTTGAGTTATTTTGTTCAATAAACATGGCCATATCTCAGCTGGGTATTGCAAAACGGATCTCTTATGAGAAAGTAAACGCAAGACACATTGTTCTGGTTATGGCAGTGAAGTAATCATACCTAACTTGTTCTCCAAATGGATGATTTTCACCTCCCAACAACCGGTCGAACAGAATTCAAGCATAATTGAATTAGAGCTCTCTTAACAATATAATTGTAGCTATATTGTAGAAAAGGGGATCTTGACCTCCTTGTACTTGCTTTAGAACATGCATAAGGTATTGCTGTTAAATCTCCAATTAACATGCATTATTTTAGATGAAAGATCAAGGAAAGTATGGTGCCGACTTACCGTTGCCTAAAAGATTCCTCTGTGAGGATCAAAGGGGTCGCCAGAAAAATAGTTGCGGCAACTACCTTTTCAGGTTAGCCCTTGCCTTTTTAGTATGTGTTTGGATTTCAATTAGAAAAAATATTATAAAAAAATTGATCATGAATATGTGATAATGTTTGAATAAATTTTTAAAAATTAATTTTAATAAATTGAATATGTTTGGATGATTTTTTTTTGAAAAACTATTTTGAATATACAAATAAATGATACACAGAAAAGGAGTCAGATGGAGGAAATTTTAATTTCTCTAAAATGAAGTTTTTTAAGCCAAATGAAGTTTTGTAAAATGAAAGTGTTTGGATAAATTTTTGCAAAATCATAATTTTAACTCAAGAATTGATTCTCAATGAATATCCAAACAAGGCCTTAATAAGAAATTAAAAACGGAATATTTTTCCTTCTTCATCTTTGATTCCCTTTATATAAGATAGTGTAGTTGTACCACTTTAAATTTTAAGCATTATTGCAAGTACAAAGTGCACAGCTTAGAATTTCAGACTATGAGAACTATGAGAGTTTATTTGTACTCTCTCTAATCCTATTTATAAGTCACAATATATCTTTTTAGGTAATATTTAAAAAGTATTTTTAAAATTATTGTTCATGAGAGAAAAAAAGTAACATGACATTACTCTTTAAATTTATTATATAGGGACATATTTAAAATTTTATACACTTTTATTTTTTATACTTTTTTTACATTGATTGATATTGATGAGGTGGTAAAAATAATTTATAAAGAGAATAGAAAGAGTATCTGTTTAGAGATGAGACAAGATAAGTTAAAAATGGAGAGAAGTGTGGCAATTTAACTTTAATTTCACCGAGCCTAGTCTTTCAATCCTCTAAGTTTGATATTGGTGGATTAAGTTGAAGTTTTTTCTTTTAAGGAAAAAATTATTAGTTTATAAAAAAATGATAAAATAAATAAAAATGCTATACAAAGAAAACTTTATTCAACATTTTAGAGGATTATGAATCCTATTAAAAAAAAAGCGTATTTATGCAAGCCCGGCTAAAAACTTCAATTGTCAATTTTTTTTTGTTTCTTAAAAATAATAATCATTTTTGTTATTATAAAAAATATAAAATATTTTTTTTGGAATACTTTTTTTCTTATAAGCTTTTTGGAATACTTAAAAAATGTATAATTCTCAATTTTTTTTAAAAAAATTGTGGCTCTTAAGTTTTAAAAATCAAGATTTAAAATATATTTTAAATTAAATATTATTGTAAGATATTTTATAGATTAAAAATAATAAAATTATAACAATATTAACTTTTTAAGAAAATATCTATATTAATTTACTCAAATATATGGTTTCTTATCATAAAATAAACTAATGGCATGTTTGAATCAATGAAGATTTAAATTTAAATTTGAACCAAAATTCTTATGTGAGTATACAAATTTATGAATTTGGACTTCAAATCTATTTCAAATTATAATTTTTTTGGAATTTTAAATTTTATTTACATCTTAGTCGTTTGTAATTATAATTACTTGAAACATCTTATTATATTTGCCTTTTCACCATTATTATTTATATAACTCTCATATATTTTTTTATCTTTTGTCAATTTAAAATTATAAATAATCTCATCATTTTAATCTTTCCTTTTTGTTTTGAATTTCAATTCATTCCTTTCTTCATTTAAATTTTTTAAAATTATTCAAACAAATAATTTTAAATACATAAATTTTAAATGTGAGATTTGAAATGTAAGATTTAAAATTTGAGATCCAAAACCTAAATCATCCATCCAAACACTAACTAAAAATTTAAAATTAATTAATACATATTATATTTTATATATTTCTTTGAAATCAGACATCTTTAGTTTTATCCTAAGCTATTTAAGATGTTCTAAATGTTAATTGTTCGATTAAAGCATTTCCTTCTAAACAGAGATCAGATATAAATGAAAAGAATGAAGGAATTTAAAGAGTTGATTGCAAAATTCTCGAATTTGATTTTTGGAAATTTAATCACACAATCAAATCGAAGTCAAATATCACCATCAGAGATAAAATGTTGAAATCTATTAGACCGGAGGCATCGAAATCAAGTGGAAAAAGTCAGGGCTAAAAAATTAAAGCCTTGTTAATAAAAAAGTTACCAGAAGTAAAAAAAATAAAGCTGAACTTGGGCAGAAGTGGCTCTATGTTTCAAGTTTGCTGTTAAAAATTAAATTGTTCCTTAGTACGTGACAATGAGTCAATAATTTATTCCTAAAGGTTGCCACCGCAGTCCGCAAGCTGCTGCTGATTCTGTTTTTCACATGAGAACCGAAACTAGAATCTAAGACATGTTTGGCAACTGTTTTGAAAATAATTTTTTATTTTTTAAAACAAAAAAATAATTATTTGATAAGGTGTTTTGAAAAAGTATTTTAGAAAACAAAAGAATAAAATATTACATTAAAAAATAAAAAAAAACATCTTTTAGGTGTTTTAAACTTATTGTTTTGGAAAACAAGTGAAGATGAAAAAAAAAAACACTCATTTTTTTTATTTTTTATTTTCAAAATATGTTATGTAAAACACAAGTTCTTCAAATAATAAAACAAAATAATTTTAAACAAACCCATATTCTTGTGAGATGAGGAACCTTTTCTACATCTTCATACGTCATCAATAAATAATGCCATGTATCGAAAACTCTATCCCCCCACAATTTATGTGAAACTCTATACAAAGCAATGAATTTACATATTGATTTTATATTTTTATTTAAACACAGTTTTGTGACTTTAAATTCAAAAATTACAGTTTTTATCAAATTACTTCGCAGTTGACACATGAAAAAAAAAATAAATTTTGATCCAACTTGATAGAATTACGCACGTGACGCAGCGAACAGAGGGTTTATTGGTGGGGGATATTACAGACAGAATAGAATCCTTGAATGCAGTTATGGGAAACCCATGTGGTTTCAATCGTGGCTTGTTGGCTTGCGTTGAAGCTCGTGATGGTGGTGTTCGATCCCAGAAGTATTTCCCACATCAGGGTCATGGCCACTAGCGTTGACCTGATCACTAGCCGCTGATGATTCCGCATGTAAACCGTCAACAAACCTCTCTTTCTTCTTCATTTCAGCGTCGATGTGCACATCATCCTCCACCGTCACCACCACGACCTTCTGTCCGAAAGGACCGGACGCAATTTCTTCCTTGACCTTTTTATGCTCATCAACATGAACGATGTCCATTTCTTCAGGCGCCTTCTTCTTCCTCCTCTTAATAAAGCAAAACATAGCAAAAGCCAGCAAAGAAAGGAAGAGGAGGCCGCCCAATGAAACGAAGACAATTACAATCACTGTAGGATGACTTGGAGCAGGCGAGGGAGGAACAGGGGCCGGGGGTGGCCTCACATGCGGCGGAGGGGGAGCATTTGGGTGAGATGGTGGAGGCGCCGGACGCACAGGGGGAGGCGGCCGCGGAAGGACATGAGGAGGCGGTGGTGGAGAAAATGGACGAATCGGCGGGGGAGGTGGAGGAGGAGATGAACGGGGCGGTGGGGGTGGGGGATGGAAGGGATGAAAAGGTGGTGGAGGGAAGAAAGGGAAGTTGAAGCTGTTCGGCTGGGGGAAGGCCATGTTGGATCTTACGTTGATTACTGGATGTTTGTTCTATAACGTCGTAAGAAACGCGGTGGCTCAGGGGCCCTTTTGTAGGCTGCATTTAGAAATATTTTGATTTGATTAGCATTTCTGCGAGTTTTTAGTGACTTGACACTCATTCTAAGTTTTAGATGTTTGCAGTGGAAAACACTTCTTGGCTATAGTTCCTTCGCTTCTGAAACTTGTTCCTCCTCTTCTTTAAGGCATTGAGGCGCAAGCTTAATTTTTTTAATAAAATATATGAAAACAAAAAGGAATGTGAACAACCCTTGCCATCAACTTCGACCACTCAGTATGCAAGTTGTCTTCAGTTTAGAGTCATTTTTCATATTTAAGTCTCCGTGGTTCTTGCTCGGAAAGCAACTCGCTGTTTTCGATGCAGCAGTGCTGGAGTCGGAGGAGTTATAGCTAGTTTTCCTTTCTTTCCTTTTTTTTTCCCCTCGCTTTCGTTTCTTTTCTTTTCTGTTTTACCAATTGTTGCAAGTTATACATTAAAAGAAGTTGACATGTTCTTTACTTTTATAGCGGTTCTATATTAAAGAAAAATAAAATTGACATGCTCTTTGACTTTAATGATAAATTATCCTGTGCCATATATGCACTCCAAAATGTCTCAAGTTAGCAGCGGAGCTACGCTGCGGCTCCAACAAAAGTTTGTAGATGTTCAGACAAAAGACACTTTTTTCGGCAGAAGAGAAATTTGACAAGAGACACTTTAATGTAACCATGTTTTACAGGAATTAGCAGCTCATTGAATTGAGATGTGATGCTTTTCCTAGCAAACTGCTTCCCATCATTGGCATACACATTATTCGCAAATTTTCTGGCAACCCATCAACTGAATGATGACATTTAATGGACTAATGCTGTCATTTTAAATGCTCAAAGAGAAAGGCAAAAAGCAAAAGTCGGCTTCCCTCCTGCCATTCGCTGGTAATACACAAAGACTACGATTGGTAATGTACAGAGACTCTTGCTTCTTGGTAAAAATTTGATCACACAGGCAATTTCACACCATAGAGCCTCTCGTTTATTGACAAGCTTACAGTGACTGAAATCCTTCCCAAGTACAGAGGCGACCTCTCCGCCCCAACATCTGGTTAACTTTTAGATAACTGGCCAACAAAAACTTTAGGTATGACTGGCCGATAAAAATATTGCAACACCCATTTTTACAGCTGCCAATATTCACAAAAAGCCGCGGGGAAAATTGGGATTAAGGATCTTCTGGGAAACAGATTTGGGAAAAAGGACACATTCTGCATCTTTTCTTTTGTGATTTGTAATTCAGGGTTCTTTTCCCCAAATATGTTTACCAATAGGTCCTTAATCCCAATTTCCCAGAGCTGTGATGTCAAATTGCCCCGTCGAATGACAGCAAATACGAGAAGAGAATCTCGTTCCACATGTCAGGTACTCCTGGCAGACACCAATGGCTACAATCAGGCACAGATGGGTTGACACTCCAACGCCCCACATGCCCATCGTTTCTATATGCACCCATTGGGGTTACGTGCAAAACTCTCACCGACACATTCATTTCCTTCACAGTCCTCATTATCATGTCTGATATTGGGCTTCGATCTCTCCCATTTGTCCTCTTCCACGGTCTACTTGTCACTTTGCAAGTTTTACTGTCACAGAGACCACCAACTTCACCGTTACAAACTAAAGACACATTCTATTTGCCTCACAAAAGTGTTGGACAACTTACCCCCAATGAGATGACTCAAAAGTACGGAAGAATATTTTGGTTATACTTGTGTTCACCGTGTTTTCAACCCAAGATGCCCAGGTGTGCAAAGCTGCGCGGAAAGCAGAATTGATTGGCATTCCAAGCTTTAGCGAGTCACCGACTTGAAAATACCACCCCCTGTCTGAAAATCGCGTTAGCACCTCCAAGAAAACGCTGAATTTGTGTGGCTACAAATTCAGAGAAAGCCGAGGGAACTTTAGATGTTCTCTCATGGAAAATTATTATCAAAAACGCCGAGCAGTTAGCAAATCAGTTCCAAGTGAGAATAAAATGTAAATCATAGATACGCTTGGAAAATGAAGTTACTCACGCGTCAAAAAGCTTGCCCTTTGTCCACCAGTGACCTGAATTAAATATTAGAACATCTGAATTAATCCACTCATGGCTAGTATCATCCATCTTGTCCAATCTCAGTGTTGTCTTCACCCTTTTAGGAGCATTTCTCGGCACCGGACCATTCTTCACCAAGAATACGGATCGATAAAAGTCGATTCTAATATTGTGTGAACTGAATCTCACGCCTAAAAACCTAATCCGTTTAGTGATCTCATTGCCATTGATTTCGTACACGCTTTTTTTATTCTCTACTCCTGTCATAAGCAAGCATATCAAAGACTCCCATTGTGTTCTGCTCAAAGAATCGCCAACGAAGACCACTCTTTTCCCACGAAGTTTCTCCAATAATCTACGGGCATCAAACCTCGGAATCTCACAATTTTTGGGTTTCCACCTCCATTTCGTATAGCCTCTGTCTTTACGCCCATTTGCAACGCAGTTAAAACCACGTTCCAAGAAAGGGCAGTGCGAAGCATCATATAAAGGGTAAATCTCGTCCCGGATCCAGCTTCCTTCAAACACGTTGCAAGCAGAAACTGATATATTGGGTTTCAAGACCTCACTCCGAGCTGCCGAGTCAGAAATGTTCCGAATTTCCACGCCCTGAATGAGGGAGTACGAAGTGGGAAATACATACGAATATGCCCAGTAAAGGACCAAAAGGAAAGACAGGAAGGATCCAGTAGTTACAAGCGCATTGAAAGACGAAAAGACCCCGACATCGGAATCACCCGTAATCATTCTATCCACAAATCGAACAGCTCTGGAGCATAGAGTCCTAAGCTTGGCGAAAGAGATCGAGAAACTAACCAGACCCAGCATCTGCATTATTTGCAGAACGAACCAATTTTCCCAGATGTCCATTGTGAAAGTAGAAACAGAAACAAAATATGCTTACTTGAAGGGTGCAGGAGCAGAAGTTGATTAGAGCGATGAGAACGCCAAAGACGCAAGTTTAAAGAAATAGGCTTGGGTCAGCATCCGGACATAGATTAAGAAGAGGAAACAGAAGACTCGGAGTCCAAATCTGGAGAGCAGCGGTGTCAAGAGTCATGGAATGGAGAGCAAAAGATGGTGGGGAGGGAGGTGGTTGTGGAGTCGGGTAAACGGAAGAGGGTGATTTGGTCAATAGAACAAAGATAGCCGTAACCCGGTTGGTTGAGAACATGATTTGTTAACTGAAATGGGGAAAAGCTACTTATAAATACGAGAGGTGGATGGAAAGAGAAGCGACAAAGAGCCCAAACGCGCAAGCTGTCGACACCATTCCTCTTCCTCCCATGCGGCCAGTGCCTCATAATCGTACTATCATTAGAAGACAACGAACCAAAAGTGACCCGACTTCCAAACGTGGCAGACGTGTGACAGTCTCTGTATTGAGAGGGCTCTCTCAGAAGTCAAAGCTTCACCCATTTCGTTCCTGCCTCATCTCTACTCTAACCATGACTCGTATAAATTACCGTTAATATTATATAATATATTATCTAATGCCATGGTTTAGGAAGCCTGGATCTAAATTTAATGTGATTTTCTAAAAGAAATGCTTCTTGTGCACTTTTTTAAATTTTTTATTAACAATGTCATGCACCTTTTTTATCTTTTAGTCTCCTTTTCTTAATGATAAAAAATGTATTGTTGGGCACTATACCTCTTATCTGGCTCCGGTAGCACCTAAATAAGAGCATGCTAGGGTCAGGGTGCTATTTATTTCTTTGTTTTGCCAAACAGGCCCTATTGATAATGAAATATTATTTTATTAGTTAATTAAACTATTCGTATTTTTAAAAGTTTAATCAATCGACTTTAAAGACACGACCGAATTTGAAAATTTTACATGGCATCTTACAAAAAGCGCGAGGCACCTGAAAACTAAAAGCATGTAATCTATGCTATCATATAAAGAACTAGATGCCATATTATAAAATAAAATATGATAAAACAATACAATTATAAATAAAAATCAATTTTCTTGGCGAACGTCATTTTAAAATTTAGTAAAAGAGTAAATAATAAATTATACTTATTAAATAATAATAAGATCACGACAAATGTTATGTAATCCAATTTTCTTACTGAGAGATTAAAAAAACTCCTTTCCTGCATATATACATATATACACTAAGGGGGGCATTTGTTTATGGGAGAGGAATGTAATAGAATTGATTAAGAAAAATAAAAATAAAGTTAAAACGATAAAGATGTGAAAAAGATATGAGTTAATCATGTTCACAGAGGAAAAAGTAATTTATTTTATTAAATTAAAAATTGTGATTCATAAAATTTGTAAAAGGAATGATGATTTTTATATTTGTCATACATGGTGTTAAATTTCATTATGCTTATCGTGAGTGAAGAGGTAATTTAATTTATTTTTATTTTTAACTCATTTCATTTATATTTTTTCTCTGCTAACCAAACATATCCTAATGAAAGAGAGCTCCAAAATATGATAAATGCAAGCAAAGATTGTCAGATGTAATATAGATTCACATCTCATAACTATATTCATCTATTCTTTCCCTATGCTTATATGAGGATGCATTTCTAGATTTACTTTTTTAATTTACCCAGACATTGATTAATATATATATATATATATATATTTGCACATGTGTGTATTGGCAATTGGCAAAGCGCTAACCAGTATTTAAGGTATATATCATTTTTTTTAATTAACAGGTAAAAAGGCCCGTATCTTTTAATTCTTTTCATCCTTAAATATAAGAGCTAAATAATTAATCCATATAAATTAAAGAAATTGTTGAGTTAATTCTTTGTAAAACTTACGTATTTGTTTCTCTAAAATACTTATTCTTTTAATTATTTATATTATATTGGAACATGCCTTTATTTATTGATTTATTTAACCAATAGAATAATTTGTGAGAAAATGATAAATATAGAAAATAAAAAAGATTGAAGCCTTACTTTTAAACTAGCTCTTATATTTTTTATAAAAAAATCCTGATTTTAACCTGGACATGGCTGTAGCCAAGGTATTAAACTCATAAGTTTAAGTATATTCTTGACAAGAATGTAAACATATAAGAGTTTACATCTATTAATAAATATTTATTAAAATATATTTTTAATTTAATTTAAATATATTAAAAATATAAATTATTGAAATCAAACTCATATATATTAATAAATTATCATATATAAGGTATAAAAAATTTTAAATAGCTATTTTTAGTATTTTTTTCCTTTTTATTAATATTAATTTTTGCATTTTAATTTTTTTTCTTTAAACTAGATCTTATAACTTTTATTAATTAGTTTTTTCATAGTATATACTTAACTAGTCAACTCTTAAAAAATTAATTAGTTTAACTAAGTTTGCATCTAGTCTAAATTTATAAATTAATTGATACGATTTTGTAAGTTAAAAACATAAAAATGATAAATTTGAAGGTAAACTCATTAGTTTAATTAAGTTTATATTTAGTTTGAATTTATAAATAAATTAACACGATTTTTATAAGTTAGAAACATAAAAATGTTAAACTCAAAAAGTCAATTCAAGAATTTAACAATTATGATTGCAACCTCTTTCCTATGAAAATGTAAAGCCAAGTGAAACTCCAAACACATTGTGAAAAGTACGTTGATTGTGAAGGACATGCTCGACACTTGTGTTTGTTTTTGTCTTAAAATTAAAGGATTAAAGGATAAAAATATTCTGGAACTTTTTCTCCAGGAGCGTTAGGTGTTTTAAATTTTTATTTGGTGCAATTTTATCTGAAACTTTCAAAAATGGTTTTTTTGCCCTACTGTTAAATCTAAAGATGTTGATCCTTAAAAATAGGGTTTGACCAGAGGTATTTTTGACTTTTTTTTCTCCCCTTACATTTTCTTCTATCTTCCTTCTTCTCATATTCTTCTTATGCGTTCACACCTGTAAAGAAATTTGCATGCATTTTATTTGGAATCACAATTTGAGTTCATCTTACAGATTTGTGTGGTTTAAAAAAAACACAAAGTAAACAAAAATTAAAAGAATGGCATGGTAGAAATGCACAAATAGGGAGAGAGAGAAGCGAATTCCAATTTCCCTTAATCACTTTCAATGTCTTTCACCTTGTTTCTTTGTCTTTGTTTTCCTCCTCCTTTTTTCTCCTAATCTAGCTATCCTTTCGTCTCTAATGCAGCACTAAAGATTACACCCAAAAGGCGTTTGCCATCCAGCTCTCAACTCAAGAGATGAGCACTGGGTGCTCATACAAAAGCCAAGAACAAATTTAAAATAAAAAAATAAGTTCACAATTCAAGAGAAATAGAGAACAATCAGAATATCCAATCTTTATTGCGCCACCAAATGTATCGTCATCTTTCATTTTATCTTCTTTGCAACATATTCGCAGCTCAATTGGAAATGGGTGTTGCCCACATGTAGTTGGATTTGTTGCGTCTTACGTTCAACCTCTATTTCATATGATCTTCTCTTCACCTTTGTTCTGTCTTATTCTCCGTTGTGCTAGTTTGGCATTGGCAGTTTCAAACCTGAAGCCAAAGCTTCCAAAACTCACGTGAGGGACCCAGAGTATGGATGTGATGAAGCCATCTCTCTCTTTTAGAGATAGGTCCAGAGGCCGTGGAAGGATTGGAGTTCGATGCTGCTAATACTAATCTTCTTCGTTATGCTGCAACAACCATGCCTAAAGCAAACTCAAAGGGGAGAAAGCAAGATTGCAGAGACAAAAAAACGTAGAAGTAGAAGGAGAAGAAAGAGATAAGAATAGGGAGTTGGATCGAAAACCAGAATGAAAAATGATCAAAATAGTGAAATGCCTGTGATCAAATCCTATTTAGTTGTCAACGTTTTCATATTTAATGAGGGGATAAAATTGCTTTAATTAAAAGTTTAGGATGCTCAGTGTTTCTAAAAAAAAATTTAGAACATTTTTTTCCCTTTAATCCAAAATTAAATTGCCAAATTATTTATCGTTGACTATTAAAAATAATTTCATTTTGTCTATTGTCAAGGCAAGAAAAATGCGGGTCCAGACAAGTCCATTTAGCCGTTTACATTGCCTATGGTATGGAAGGTGGCACTCCTAAATCCGATGATGATATGAACGGCCACAATTTGCTTGATCAGGTTCTCATTTTGGCGCGAGAATTCGAATCATTTAAAATTGAAATATGTGAATTTCCATAAAATCTATCCTTTTAAAAAGGAGGAAATAATTTATACTCATCGATCCTGTATATTAATCATTTACTTGATCTATTTTATAAGTCACTACCTAATGTGATTATTTTGTTTTAAATTGAAATTCTCAAATTACTTTTAAAAAGTAAGAGAGAAAAAGATAAAAAAATAATATTATATTTTTTGCTTATTTTTTATTTTTATTTGAGAATTATATTTAAAATTTCACTTACTTTTATTCCTTATAATTTTTTTTATATTGATATTGATGAGATTAGTAGAAATAACTTATAAATAGTACCGGATAAAGTATTTCATAAAAATTAATAAAATATTAAAATAAGAAAACTTTACAAAAATTCAAAGATTTTAACTTCAAAGGATTTAAATCTGTATTGGCAAAGTTATGCTCCTAATTTCATTAATTTTCAATAAATATATAAATTCTCCCATTTGATTTTTTTTTTTAATGATGAGTTGGGGTTAGAGAGGGGGATTTCATTAATTATAAGCTCACGAACCCTTTTTCCCAAATAAAAGAATCATTGAAAGGAAATTATCCCATGAAAATGCATGACACATACTCCCACGTTTAAAAATGTAAAGCATTTTTTGAGAAGTTGAATATTCAAAAATGTAAGATATTTTTAGTCTTTATAATTATTGTATTTTTTTCCTCTAAAAGTGTCTCTATTGATAATAACTTTTAATAGAAATAAATATGAAAAGATAGGATTAGTTTGAAAATAGGTAACTATTTTATTGAGAGGTGAGATTTGATTAAAAATACTTTATATTTTTAAGTAAAGGGAGTAGGTATATCGCATGAATTTCCTTACAGAAGCGGAACACATATATTGCTGTTTCCATTCCATGGCACTCAGTCAAGACTCAAACAAGAGGGGGTAGAGAATCCAGATATATGTGCTATAGTATATATAGCAACTGGTAAGACATTAAAAATCAGCCATTGATGAGTGGATGAGTTGTATTAGGCAACCTTCGTCCACTCACAAACGAAGTAAATAATTGCAGTGCTCTCGATGGCTGTGCATAAGGCACCATGTGAGCCGCCCCTCTCACCGTCGCAAATGTCAGCAAATTCCCATACTCCGTTACCCATCCTCCTACCTAATAACAATTAATCACCATCACCGTTAGTCTTCAATTGAGTTTCACGTTTAAACTAACTTGAGCTTAATTATAATCATGCATGACGTACCTGGCCTTTGTGGAACCAAGCTCTATATGGTACTGTAATCTTCATCTTCATGTCACGAGCTAGTTCTCGCATTAGCGTTCTCGAACCCAGCAATGGCACAACAGAATCTTGGTCTCCACTGTGATCAATATCATCTGTTCGCGTCAAACAATTTGCATACATACATGTAAATAATACATGAGAAAGAAGGGTGCCCTTCATGCCTGCCTTCAAGTTTATTAATATCAATTAATTACCTGTAAACCCAAACTGGGATGCCATTCTGAAGTATCTTCCGGAGAATTGGAAGGATGTTGATTTTACCGTCAGAATCGCTATAATTCAAAAAGCTGGGCAATCAAGAGAATGGGAAGATCAGTATGAAAAAAATTTAAATTTCGATCGGATAGAAATTATATAATAATGTTATGTTAGATATGTATTGCTCACTCGCTGCACATGGACCAGCTATAGGGCAGACTGGTACTGTTTGCATGGAGAGCCTTCTGAACCTCGGGGAGGTTGAAATAAAAGTCTCCTTCATAATCCATACAAACATCAACGCCTAAACTTATTTTGGAAGCCTGCGTTGACACACACACGTGTATAAGGGGCCCAAATTAGCTAGTACAGTGAATTCATTTAAAAGCGTTGAACAGAGAGTGAAAAGAGAAAAGGAAGAGACGAGTGATACCATCTTTTTGAGTCTGAGTTCTTGCTCAGCAATGGAAGGATAACAAACATCGAGGATCACGTCATAATCGTTAATGTAATTGCCCACGACACGATCAGCCTCGGCTATGGCGAGGTTGCAGGAATGAGATTCGTTGTGAGGACTGGGAAGCACATAATCCTGGAAATCGCAATCATTCATAACGGCGAGGCCAGTTTCATCGGAAATCATGCCATGGGACCAGAAGAACTCGTATGTCGCAGGAATATCCCGGTCAAGTTTCAGGAGAGGGTTTCCAATCTAACCAACCAAATTAAGCCAAGTGAGATGAGAAGAGAGAGAGAATGTGTGTGAGAGGAAAGTTTGAGCAAGTTATGCAGATTTGTGGGATCTTACTGCAACTCCCTTGATGTTGAATTTGAAACCAGTTGAACGAGTGTTGTGGTCCAATAGCAAATCGGCCAACTGGGGTATGTAATGTCCTGCATAGGAGATAGCATTGTAAATACATTTTATATGCACGTCACGACGGCGTGGACAAAAGATTTGGGCGTAATGATGATTTTTTTTTTCCACGCTAATCTACCTGAAACGTCGATTGTGATGAAGCAAACACAATTTTCATTTAAAAAAAGAATTATATCATGCCATGGATTATTGAGACGGTTTCATGTGGCGCAGGCCAATTAAATTGAACCTAAGATTTTCAGGAAAAATGAAATAAAATAAAATAAACCGCTAATTTATGCCTCCTTCCTGTAGCCAGCTTAAAAGAGATGGATAAAACGGCGGATTAGATGTGGCCCCACCACTTTTCATCTCTCTGGCAGGATTGCTGGCACGACAAGGAAGAGTCCACATCAGACGAGATATTCTTTCATTTTTATTATTAAAGAAAAGATCCCTTCTTTCATTTAAAAATATAAAATATTTGTAATTAAATCTTAATTTAATAAAATAATTATTTTATTTTAAACTATCTATCTTTTTATTATTGTTATTAAATAGTCTTACAATAAATATAAAGTCATTCATGAATACGGGCACTTTTAAAAGAAAGATAATAATTACACCTCAAAAAAAAAAAATGTCTTAATTTTTTAAAATCTAAATCTCAAAAAATACCTTACATTTTTTAAGAGAGAGAGTATCATTTTTCACTTAATTTTTTATAAAATAACATCACCCATTTAATAAATATTTATTACATATTTTTAAATCATATTATAATTTATATTATAAGAAACTAATTAATACATGCTAATGTTGATTAATACAAGACATTTTAGTTCATTTTTTTACTTTCAAAACATAATTATTATAATTAATAATTTTTTTAAATTATATGATATATTTTTTTCTCGTTTATATAGAAATGAAGAGAGCATACTCCTTCATGGTTCTAATCCGATTCATTCCCCATCTTTTATGTAACGTAACGCCCGTATCCCAGGAGTCATAAATAATGATTTAATGATTAAGAGATCATGTGATCCGGCTAGATGTTGTTAGAATTTACGCCAAACAACACGTAAGATGTTATCGGTTGCATTGTCCCATACTCTCTAGTGACTAAGGAGGCGCTTTATCATGTGGTTTCAAATTATATCACTAAAAAAATGGGGGCGCAATTCAGTTATCGTTATTTAAAATTACTAATTAGTGGACATGCGCACTCAATACACACCCCCCCGGGGGGTAAAAAGGTAACATCCTGTAGGAGATGAGGAAAAGAGAGGATATGAACAGAAGAAGATGCGACAAAGAATGAAAACAGAACGGAGGCAATGGGGTAAAATATAGGATTGAATG
>NW_026555975.1:0-45023 GCF_029017545.1 Prosopis cineraria | reverse complement strand
TGTGATAATGAGTAAAACAGAATTTGAATAGAAGTGAGCATCGTACCTGACATGATCAGTGGCTAGGAATTCTCTTAGGGATTCGAAAATCCATATGGGACTTAGCCTGCCCTCCGATGCATGAGGGTATAGCCTTATACCACAGCTTATCGAGGGACTGTTCCATAATTTGTCAAGAAACTAACCGCTACAAGAAAAATCAGGATTTAGCGAGGAATTATTTTCCTCATAAAATACATAGCTAAATGATAGGTTGCTAATATTTAGCGAGGAGTAATTTTTTTCTCTAATTAGCGAGGAATTAGCGAGGACCTTTATTTTCCTCTCTAATTTTAGCGAGGAATTAGCGAGGACTTTTATCCCCTCTAATTTTAGAGACAAGTTAAATGCCTCGCTAATTCCTGCTAATCGCATGTTTTAGCCAGGACTTTTTGCGAGGGATATTTTCCTTACTAAAATTAGCGAGGACATGTCGTCGCTATTTCCTCGCTAATATAAAAATATCAGGATAGCAAACGATTAGAGATGAATTAATTCCTCTCTAATTCGTCACAAATCAGATTAGTTGAGAGAAATAATTTCCTTGCAATTTCCTCACTAAATTGCACATTGGTTGTGTGAGAATCAAAATTTTGATTATAAATAAATCCTGTTTAATCAAGCAATTAACTAAAAAAATGAAATCTAAACAATATAATATAAGTGGTTCAATCTGTAATTCATATATGAAAAGTCATATCATAAGTGGTTCAATATGTTAACCACATATCAAAAGTCATACAATATTATAAGATAGTAGAGTAATAAACTCAATAAGAGTTCTAAGTATCTCATGCATATAAAATAAAGGAAAAACTTAGGAAATAACATAGCTATTTTCCACCACCATTTGGATCTAATTGCTTAGAAGAATTTGTACTGCTACCACTAATGCCACTCCTTCTACCCCCTTGTATTCTTCTTCGGCCTCTCCCTCTTGGCATAGCTAAATAGTAGATAGAAGCATAGACAATCAATTAACATATTAGTAAGAATACCAGGTTGAATATGATGCACAATGTCTTTTTTCTTCAATCTGACATCGAAAAAGCTTAACAGGGCAAGAATTAGCATGTGTTTCATACACTCAACAACAGCATTTAGATTGCCAGGCATGTTAATTATCTGAATTACAAACAAGGACCATAATTTAGCATGTAAATACCAACTCCTTAAGACTGGACAATTCTGCCTAAATCAAAAAGTTGATATGTTAACTTCAATGCTATACTAATTGCTTAAGTAGATACAATATAAAAGTAATGAGGAAGAATTTAAGAGAATCGAACATGTATATACAAGGACTAAATAGCTGGAGATTGTAATTCATGACATTATACAAGCTGACACAGCATGTTAATAAGAGCAATGATGATTCATGACATTATACAGGACATGAAAATAGAGATATATGCATGCCAAAACTCTATCCAATGCATATATAACACCCGACTAAATAGAATATTTTCATATCAGCAATAAACCAAATCATATAGTTTGGCAGTAATATAATCAAATATATATATATATATATATCCATAATAATTACAAAATCAATCTAAAACAAAATCTGGCATTCAGGATAAGTTAAATGTGGTTACTTCACTTCAAACTGAAGTAATAACATTAAAATACTAGCTCATGATCTTCTCAATCGGAGAATAGTACCAAATTTTAACCTACAAAAATAAGATAAATTTTCAATAAATACCATATCAATCCTAAATTTCTTCTATCAATTTTAAATAATTAATTTTGTGAAAGAAGGATTCTGATTCAACCTCAAAAACATCTCTTTATCTTTCCAATCTATCACCTCTAATCCTCCAAAAATACTAATATAAATTCCAAAATTCCTCATTATAGTCCAAACAATTTCCTTAGCCATAAACAGCCCAAATAAATCTATAATAACATTATATAACTTCTAGATTAGTCAAAAATGATCTGGAAATAACTTATCCATTATCTAGAAATCAATATCTAAAGAGCAAGAAACAAGTAAAAATAGTCTATAAAGAAGACCTACTAGTTCAAAGCAATCAGCATCACAAGTGATGAGTTGAGATTGATACATAACAGAGCTTGAGAAAAAAATAGGAAAAGAAGCATAAAGCTGACTAAAGGAAGAAAGTGAATACATAAAGCTGACTAAAGGAAGAAAGTAAATCAAACATGCATCTGATTCCTAAGCTATTGGCAGTTGAAAAGATACATTAGAGTAAGTCTTAACACTAACATACAGTTAGGAACTAAAAAAAATTATATGATTTGGATGCTACAGGCAAAATTAAAGAGAGATGAATAGAACAGTTAAGAAAAGGATGTAACAGCAATGTATATAATAAGAAATTTTGAGCCTAAGGAAGGGGTTTTTTCTGATATTTAAAAGAAAAAACATGAGGATAGGTGCACACATATACACGAAGAGGAATGCATAGAGAACACAACAAGCTGATAGGAAAGAGCTAAGCTAACAGTGCAAAGAAAAAACAAGAAGAGTAAATAGTAAACATATAAAAGAAGGATCTCAAAAGAAAAAGTAAATGTATAAGGAATATATAATAAAAGTAAAGAGTAAACATCAATCATAGAATAAGCTAAGAAAAATACTTCATCCAATCTTTTCAGTTTTAGGACATGCAAAACTCATCAGACAAATATAAGGAATATACCAGAGGTGGATACTTGTAGCTGTAAATGTATATAAGATGTTTATATTTGATCTATTGAGGATTTAGCTATTTGCTATCTTGGACCTTTGAAAGGACTTTATTTTTATGTCTTCTTTTTAAAAAAGGTGTATGAGATGAAAGCATGTTTAGTTGATATTGTGAAGAATGCCTAGAGGGTGACAAGTCTATGTATGTATATTCTGGGCAAGCGGGCTTTCGTGTAATAAATAATGTCTGGAAAATTCAAGGAGTGCAACATAGAGATTACCGATTAGAGCACCACTTTGAATAGAAATGTGCTTGCCTTTTGATCAAGGGTAACAAAAGCTACTCAATGTGCTAGCATACCATTAGGGCTTAACATAATTGAATAAGATTTGCTTAAAAATATTTAAATGAGCCAAGTCATAAGAGCTCATCAACTTGTCAAGCATTAATTAAAAGGATGCTTATAAAAATATTTATATATTGTCTATCAGTTAAATCTTTATTTAAGTAGGAGATTTGAATCCACGATTTATAAACTAAAAACTTATAGACTAGACTAACATTTATTAGCAATGTAATTAAACTAGCTATTCTATAGAAAGTTTGGAATTGTCAGACTAAGTTCCTCAATTTCCCATTTACCCAGTTACCATCATGGTTTAAAGACAGCAAAAAGACAGGTGGAACACTTAGCTGCTAAAAGAAGGACAATACTAAAAATTCCAACCAATGTACTGTTAGGCAAAAACAAAAGTCACTCATCTCTTTATCCAAACAAAAACATCAACCGATAAAATTGAGCATGCTCTTTATTCGGAAGGAGAAAGAAAAGGTGCACTGGCTACAGCAAAAGCAAAGGTAAAAAACAGAAAAAAAAATAGGATTTCCTATTCTGTTTTAAATACAATTCAATCTCTATCTCAGCCATTAGTATCGTACAATTCAATCTCACAAAATCTTGTTCCCTGATTTTACTTACATGGAAACTAAATCCACAAATTAGAAGAATAGAAAAATTCATTGACACTAGGGAAGAACAGAACAAGCCACACAGTAGTTTGAATCATATCAAAACCTGGTGAAAGAGAAGTTCTCCCTTCAACAACTGAAACAATGATAGAAACTGGAACTCGAATATGGCCAATATTACTGCAACTTGAAGATTTGGTAGATGAAGTTAATGAAGAGGTTAGATTAAAGACAAAATCAACCATGATTAAGTGATTCTCTTGCACGTTCTCACCTGCATGTCCTCGCCCGAGTGCTAGCATCTCTTGCGCCTATGGTTTGAGCGGCCGCACGACAAGTGAGTCAACCTTGTCGAACGCGCGAAGAAATAAGACAGAGTAGGGTTACGTTAGATTTACGCGGGAACAAAATGGAGGGAATAATATTGGGTCTGAAAAAGCAAATTGGAGATATATGAAATTACAGAGGGGATATATTTTTAAGAAAGTATTTTTTATATAAAATATCTTATAAAATAAAAATAGTTTTTTATATATAAGATATTATAATTTTTTAAAAATAATTATATATAAGGCATTATAAATCTTTAGAAAATATTTTTTTATATATATTAATATAGTACAAAATAATAGTTTGGTAAAATAGGTACATTTTTAAAAAAGTAAATAAAAAATTAGAATCCTTCTAATTATTATTATTTTTTAATTTTGCTATTAATTTTTTTGAGAGGAATAATCATTCCTCGCCAATTCCTCACTAATTAGATAGGAACATATTTCCTTGCTAATTTCCTCACAATTTAAATTTTTAGAGAGGCCTATCGTATTCCTTACTAATTTTCCTCACTAGTTAAGCACATTAGAGAGGAACATGTTATTCATCGCTAACTTTCCTCACTAAATAATTTTTTAGAGACAAAATTAAATTTCCTTGCAAAATTTCTCACTAATTCAATCATTTGGAGAGGAATACACAAGTCCTCGCTAAAATTCCTTGTAAATCTAACTTTTTCTAATAGTGTAAAACCTAGCTCTCTCTATCAGTTTATCAAAGAGATTAGCTTAGGGCATACGACACTCTAAAGATTTAATAGTGGGAGAAGCCATGATCTAAGAGTGAGTCATGTGATCTTTGGCTAGGTCACACCTCACAATTAGTGAGCTTGGGTAGTCTAGTCACACGAACAGAGTCTTATTCAATATTATAGCCTATGGTTTCAGTTGGAGGAAATAAAGAAGATATAAAGTTGGTTGATCATTGCCTATGAAAATATATAACGTGTCACATATTTGAGTTGTGACAAGTCGTGTTGATATATCTGATCACGGTCACATGTCTAAGTGTCTTATGATGTTGTATCGTGTAACACCCTCAAATTTACAAATCGATTTTTCACAAATTATTAATTCAATAAATCATTTTTTTCATTGAACCCTTATCATACCCTTATCATGGTAGAAAAATTTCTACCATGATACATCCAAAACAATATACCACAGGTCTTAAAATATCTCAAAAAGCAATTGGAACCATGAGGGACAGACAGGATTCTCATGGCATGATATTCAAATCAGGTCATGAATCAAGAGGAACAAACATAATCCTCTTGGTCATATAAATGTATTTAATAAAAAGGATTAGAGTTTACATGTTGTCAAAATAAGATATGTCCTAGGTTGGCACAAAATACATTGCATAATATAAAATGAGAGGCAACGTAAAAGATGGTGTCTCATATACCAAAGTTACGCCTCTGGTGCTTTTTTGGCCGAACTCGCTCCTGTAAAAATGCGGGGAATGAGACTTAAAAGTCCTAGTAACCAAAAATTAATATGTAATGATGCATGCGGATGTAACTAATCATGCGATTGCGAAGTAGGCATACAAAATATTTAACCGAACAATATTTTCAAACAAACCAAACAAGTATTTAATTGCATGACTGCACCTTATATCCTCCTTTCACTATGCTCGGATGCCAAATCACCTAGCCAAAGGTGAGTTGGACCAAGCGACACGCTACTCATTGGGTCTAATGAGGGCTTACCACGTGGTAATAATTAACCGAACAGAAATTCTCATTAGCACCATATATTAAAATACCCTGACAAGTCATGCATCATTCAAATATCCAAACAGGAATATATCCGAATAATAATATCTCATCATGATAAACAAAAATAAATTTTTGATCCACTTGGCAATAATTTCAAACAAGTATATAACAGTATTTATTTTCAATAATTCATAATTTTTCCAAACAACAAAACAACACATAACTATTCACAAACACACTCATCACAATACATTAATAATGATTACCTTGTGTTTTGAATAACAAGTTTCCCTTCACAACTCCTCTTTCACCACTATCTTTGTCAACACAATCTACATAGTTGTTTCATAATACTATATATTAATTTTGCATTAAAATAAATAATTTTAATTTAAAGAGTTAGAAAGTCTTAGATCTATAATCCATATTAACACTAATTTAAGATTTATGCCTCATTTAACTTTTCAAATTCTTTTCTAAAATTCTCGTACCCTAATAAACTATTTCTAAGCCTCAAATCACTTCTAGTATCGCAATTTTATCCTTCTATATTCTAAAAATTCGTCCAAAAATAAATTAAAAATTTTAGAATTATCCTGAAGCCTCAAATCACCTTTCTATAACCTCAAAAATACCTATTCCGACTTAAATAAATATTTAATAATTAGAGGTTCATCCCTACATCTCAGATTCAACATAAATTCAACCATATAGATCTAGAGTTTAACTTAAAAATTCTTAAATATGAGTTTCAACCTCAAGAAAATATTCTATAATATTTATTATATCCCTAAGAACTTCAACCTATATTTTTAATCTATCATATCATCAGATTAACTATCCTATAAAAAATCTTAATCAAAATATTTGTTCTATTCTAAAAAATAATCATTTCACTAGAAAGCTAATACTATTTAAAAAATAAATATAAAATTAATTTTGTAATTAAATAATTTTTTAAATGCTAATCTAAACAGGAAAGTTGGAGCATACCTGAAGAAAAAGAAAATAATCTCCCTTTGCGAGAACACGCCAAGCAACGTGAGAGGAAGAGAGAAAAATAATATAAAAATAAAATTGTGGGTCTCATAATTATACTATAGGTTTGAATTTAATTATTCAAACTCTTGGGCCAAAAGTTACAATTTTCTCCAAATTGCATTTTAGCCCTTCATGCTTCCTAATGCACAGATCCCCTCCTTTTTATACATGAAAGCACCTATTCTCTTCCTACATTTAATCAATATGAGACTTAGAAACAACAACCTTTCACCCCCTTTTTTTTGTTCCTTCTACCTTCTCTTTTTTTTAACACACACATAAAAAAATTATTTATATATTATATCTTAATTAAATATTACCTATGTGGTTTTAAATTTAAATTTTTAATTCATAATTAAATACCTAACCATAATATTATTTCTAAATAACCTCAAATAATATAAATTCTTATTATTATCATTTTTTTATCCTCAATAAAACCTAATTCCACAATTTCTTTATTATCTAAAAATCAAGATGTTACATATCGTACGTAGAGATAAAGATAAGCTAACTGAGTAATAATAAGTTATGACATGTGTGCAAACGTGTTTTAAGAACTCTGTTTTATATGCATATGTTTAATTGCAATTATTAAATAACTACATAAGGTAGGTTTTACCTTAGTTACTAAGTGATTAGACTCACCCCTTTCATTTAATACTTTACAAGCTCTAGCTCTAGTACTGAGAGGGACAAAGCTACTGAGGCCTAGGAATCTGTGCATTCCTTTTATATGCCTCTTGTATTTATTTATTTTACGTAATAGAATATTATTGCCAATTATAGGTTGCATATTGTTGCACTTGCACTATTTGTTGCAAATATTTGGATTGTATTTTGGATTTTGAGTGATTGTGTATGATAAAATATATATGTTAATAAGGCCAGAATACTAATGCAAGTGTAAAAATGTTGTTTTAAATATGTTTAAATGATTATGAATGTAATGCAATGAATTTACCTCCCCCATCTATTTTTTCCTATTAAGGGGTTGAAAAGTAATTTTGTGTTATACTGGTATTTAAATACGTGTGATGTGTTGTACTGTTAGTTCTAGGTTTAATGGATATGGTTTGGGTGTGAGGAATAGCTTCTAGCACTTGTTATGGGTTTTGGACATCCTTTTATATGTGGAAGTTATGAAAAATGATAAAAATATGTTTAGGTGTCTAACTTCCTGGTGTGACTTGTTTTGAAAGTGAAACCCATGCTGTTAGCTAGTTTATAAAAAAAATTTTCTGTAAACACCTAGATCATGATATTCAGACATCGAGTGAAAATTTAAGGCACGGCAAAATTTACCTAATTCTATTGTCATAAAACGTGCAATATGCCACGGTGCAATTGTGCCTCAGCACAGTGCATGGCACAAAGAGCAATATGACGTAGTGTGGTATGCACAAGCTGTAACATTCCAATTTAAATTTTAATAGTTAATTTTTGGTAAATAGAAATTTTAAAAAAAATATTTAGAGGTAAGTAAATTAGTAGGAGATGATTATTAAATCTAACTTAGGATATAATTCTAAATTTAAAAAAAATAAATAATAAAAATAAATAATAAAAAAATAATTAAAATAATAATAATAATAATATTATTATTATTATTATTAAAATATTATTATTATTATTATAATAATAAAAAAAGTATGAGAAAGAAGGAAAGAAAGAAGAGAACAAGGCGCTTTCAGTGCTCTTCCCTGCAATGATTATATTTATATAATAATAATAAAAAAAAGAAGAAGAGAGAGGAAATAATAAAAAAAATGTGGGACCCACAGTATTTTTTTAAAAACTCATCCCTCCTTCTTCGTTTCTTCATTTCTCCCCTTTTCATTTCTCTTCGTGCGCGAACAGAGGGGGCGACGGTGTGCAAGTTCGCCGATGCTGGGTTTTAAGGTAAGAGTTTTTAATAGGATATTTAGGGTGTGATTTTAAGCTTTTTAAGACTAAGTAAGTGTTCTAAAATTTTTTCTTAGTCATCCTTCTTCTTTGGTTTCTGATTTTATAGTGGTAGAAAATTTAAGATCTAGAAGAGGAATGAATTTATGTTGAATAAATATGGTTTTTGAGGTTGTTAGTACTATAATAAATATTCTAGAGTATAAATTTATTGGTGATCTTTGAATTTGTGGCTTATGGATTAAATTCTAGACTAGATCTAAAAATATATGTTGATTTATTGAGGTTTAGATAATTATTTGAGATGAGAAATGAATTATTATGGCTATAGGATTATAATTCTAAGCTAGAGACTTAATTTTTAATTTTTGGATATTTTAGGTACGAATTTATGAAATAAAAAGAAAATTTTGATAATAAAAATTAGTTTAGAAGTTGATTTTTAGATTATTAATGTTTATTGATAATTAAAAGAGGAGTTAAAAATTTTACTTAATAGTATTGACTCTAGATTTGTATTAAGATTGAGATTAGAAATTATGTTATATTTTTAATTCTATTATTAGAATTATTTTATTAGTTTCAAAAAATTGAAACTAATATTTATAAATAATATGTTATTTGTAGATTGTATTACTGGTGAAGATTGTGGTGAGAGAGAAATTTTAAGAAATAATTTATTGAAAAAAAGCCACGAGGTAACCATGCTTTTAATTTATGATTAGTATTACTTCATGTTAATTGGGTGATTATTGAGAAAATTATGAATTTTTTTTATATTGTATATTGTGCAATATTATTATGAATTTGTTTGATTATTGTGGGAGGTGTTGGGAGACTTGCCATTGTTGTTGTATTTATGTGCCACGTGGTACGCCCCTATTGGAGCTCAATAGGTGGCTTGTAAGGGCTCGGGCTAATTTACCTTTGGCCGGGTAATTTAGCACCGAGTGAGGGCTACGGCTCGAGGTTAATGGAGGGATATAAGGATGGTTGTTTGTGTATATTGTAATATTCTTATATTTGTTGGAATTATATTATTTTTAATTCTCACTTAATAAGCACACACTTAACTGTTTGTATACACTATCATAAATTAGTTTTGGTTACTGGGACTTTTGAGTCTCATTATGTGGTTAACAATTTTCAGGAAAAGAGCCACGAGTGACACGTGGAGGAGTCCCAGAGGCTTAGTGGTATAGATCCACTGTCTCTTTTGGGTATTTAATTTATGATTTATAATGTGTTATATTGCCAATATTAGGACTTTTTTGTTTATTGTCAATTATATGAATATATAAATGTAATCATGCCTTTCAAACTATTTCTATTTTTGGTACAATTTAGATAACTATAATTTTAATATTTGGTTTACTTTGGATTGGTTAAAATGGCATGATTATAAGGCCAAATAACTGACTTGTGTTGAAAATTTATTAAATTGCTTATTTTACTTGTTGGAAGTATAAGGATGGACAAATGTGATTTAGCCTAATGGCATGTGGGAGGTAAAAATTTATCTGAAATGTTATAGTGTGTGAGTTGAAGCCAATTATAAAATATTTTATATTGAAATTATTGATATAAAAATGTGTTGGGTGGCTGTAACCCAACTATGGTTGAGTTAAATTATTTTAAAAAAAATTTTTGGTGTGTTACAAATTTTAGTATCAGAGCTACATGGTTCCAATTCTTATAAATTATGAAATTGTTATACATTAACCTAGTTTATTGGCAATATACATTATTAAATCATAATACTTCTCCATTATTTTTTCTTGTCTTGAGATTAGTGTTAACTTAATTATGTGACTTTCATCCTTTAGGAAGGGAGAGATGGTGTCCAAAACTAGGAGAGGTGGTGAAATTGCCAGTGATTCTATAGAGCCAATAGGAAATGACATACCTTCACTGCCACAACCGGAGCCCACACAGCAACAAATCGGGCAGGGCGAGCCTATACAGTCACAACTAAGGCAGGATGAGCCAACTATGAGGCAAATGATGGATCTACTATATAATCTTAGTGACCGCATGAAGAGACAAGAAGAAGAGTTGGCCGCTTTAAGACAATATAAGGAGAATTCCAACCAAGAGGGAAATGGCCAACAAGAAGGAAGCCATACCAAGGTATTAAATGCGAGCCAATCTGCTGATGAAGGCTCACCTCCCTATTCTCACTATGAGACTAGTTCAAAGAATGTGAGTCTCCACTCTGAGCAACAGACATCCACGATCACAAAGATCTGGAGTACTTTTCGCAAGTTTAATCCTCCTACTTTCGATGGAAATCTTAAGCCAGCGGTGGTTGAAGAATGGATAGATCAATTGGAGAGTATTTTTCGTATGGTTGTGTGCACTTCTAATCAAAAGGTACAGCTGGCAATATTCCTACTACAGAAGAGTGCTAAGAAATGGTGGGAAACATCAGGACCGAAGGATGATTCCTCTCTTACTTGGAAAGATTTTAAAGCCATATTGTTCGAGAATTATTTTCCTACTGCACTGAGAGCAGAAAAGGAGGCTGAGTTTCATGTATTTCGTCAGGGTGATCTAGATGAGGATGAATTTATTGAACAATTCTCAGAATTATCTAAATACTCCACTTACCTCCAAAAACATGAAGATACGGAGTAGATGGCTGAACAATTACTAGAAAAGGTGAGGCCTGATCTAAGGGAACAGTTAGCCCCTTTTGAGATCAAGACATTCAGTGAGATATGCAATAAGCTTCGAATAGTTTCTCGGAGGAAGAGAGAGGCTAGATTAGAAGCTGATAGAGATAGGAGGAAAGAACCTCATGGGAAGCCCCCTATTCACACCAGACTCATTGGTGGAGTAGAGAAGAGGAGCAGTCAAATCTTTAGAGGCTTTAGAAATCAGAAGAAGAAGGGCTACTACCATAAGGGCCAAAGCTACAGAGGGAATCAGAGTGGGAGTCAGGGGTCCTACAGGAGCCCAGCAACCTCTACTCCTACTTCTGGTGCTGCTAGTAATCAAGCATGCAGTAAGTGTGGGAAGTTTCATTCTGGTGATTATTGGGTTTGTTACATCTGTCAAAAGCCTGGTCATATTGCTCGATTCTGCTATCAGAACCAAAATAGGGGTAATGATCAGAGACCTACAGTACCAGCACGAGTGTATGCCCTCTCTGGGCCAGAGGCTGCTAACAACCCTAATGCTATCAGAGGTATAATCCGAATCCTTGATAATGATGTTTGTGCTTTGTTTGATTCGAGTGCTACACACTCTTTTGTGTCTGATGAATGTATGAAAAGATGTAAATTGCCTGTGTGTACCTTACCTTTTGATGTGAAGATTTCTACTCAATGGTACCAGACTTCGCCTCAACTTCGTTAAGGTGGTAAAGGTTGGAGGTTCGAGTCTGGGGAGGTTCTAAAAGACCCCCGTGAGGGTGGGGTGAGGAATAACCACTGTACCACCAGTGGGAAAGCCAGCAATCATGTGGTGACATGTGTGTTGTCCAGCGCCTGGGAAAAGACCCTGGAGAGGCAGTGGTGACCCAGGAGGGCTATTATACAAGCTACAGCACATTACCTTGTTTTATAGCAAACAAGTTGTTTTTCAACTACTTTTAATTTCTCTCACTTCTTTGAGATATCTCATGCTTCCATAACTTATTTTTACTCAGATTGAAGAGTCAATAAATGATTTAAATGTGTTTTAACTTAACAAAACTTGGGATCCCTTGATTTGAAATTAAAAACTTGGTAATCTTCTTAAATGGGTTAATCAATTGATTATCATGAGTTTAAATGGTCATTATGATTAGTAAAGGAGATGTTTCACCGACCACTTGGGGGTATTTTTGCTTCTTTACCCAAATATTAAACTATAATATTTGTACAAAATATATAAATTGAACTAACCATGCCAAATCATTCTCATCAATTTATCAAAAGTCATGTTGTTCAACCCTTTTTCTTTTATTTTTAATTTTTTAAATAATATGGGTTAAATAGGCTAACTCTAACTCATTAGGGTTAGCCAATATGATTCAAGAGTTATCTCATATGGGGAAAAAAAATCTATTTTATTTGGTCCAACTTTTTTCCAACTCAACTTGACTCATATGATAGGTTATTCTAGCTAACCCATATAACCCAATCCATATTTTCAACTTTATTGTTGAAGCATACTATTATAATTATATTTAATGTGTTTGCCAAATTTTATGTGGAATGGTATATTGGAAAGAGTGATAATGAACTTTTAATATTTTATAACTACGTTTTCAAAAGAATTTGCTAGTGTATGCTTGAATAATCAACTACTACTAAGACATTGAATCCAACTGTTGTCTATTTACCATTGTTCTAGGGAAGGAATCATATAAGGACTAGGGAAGGTGAAAGAAGAGTAAGGCTACTTAAGGGCTCTTAATTTTATACCCCTCTTGTGTTGTGCATTTATATGTCATATTGCCGTAGCTCTAGGACTCTACTTAAAATTATGTTTTGGAACTTGAGTGATCTAGATTTGATACTTTTTGTTGGGATATTATGAACAAATATTATAATTGATTAGAGTTAATCACTAGCTTTGTTAGTAATCCTAAAAGTCTATATAAAGGCCACTATATTGTTAAGTTGAATAGGGGGTTGCATCCCATCTCTAAGGTGATTAATAAAGGTCCTAATTATCTCATAGTGTTTTCGAGATTCATGATTTCTTTTTCAAGTCAGAGTTGTATTGTTCATCATGTTGTTTAATCAACAATTTATCATATTCATCATTCTTTTATTCAGATTTTATTACTTAACATTGTAACATCTTAAAATTTAATCTAAAATTAATTAAATTAATTAATGAAAAATGATTAATTTTTGATGAATATTTAGATATAAATAATTTTAGTTAGAGAATTATTATTGAATTTAATTTAGAATAAAATCTTAAATTATGATTTTTTTTAAAAAAAAGAAATAATGATTATATTATTAAAAAAGGGAAGAAGAAGAAGGAAAAATAAATGCAAAAAAAATGAAGAAAGAAGGAGTGGATTTCTACTATTGGGGTGTGTGTGTGTTTAGTGTATCTTTTTTTTAAATGTTAAATGAAATAAGGATAGTGTGGGACCTACATCACTTTATTTCACACCCCTCCTCAATTTTTTTTTTCATTTTCTCTTTCCTTTTCCATTTTCCTTTGTGTGCGCAACAGAGAAGAGCAAAGCAAAAGAAATAGAGCATGTGCAAGTCATCAAAGGGAGCTAATTTTGAAAGTCAGACTGTATAATAGAATATTTTGAATGAGATTTCAAGTATTATAAAATTATGTAAGTTTTCTAAATATTTTTTTAGTCATATTTTTTCTTTAGTTTCAAATTTTGGGATCATAAAAAATATAAGATTTGAAAAAAAGATGAATTTTTTGATGAATAAACATGATTATTGAGGTTTTTGGTAGTATAATAGATATTTTAGATTATTATTTTGTTGATAGAATTAAAATTTAAGACCTTTGAGTTGATCCGTAGACTCTTATAGTTAGATTTTTGGTAAATCTAAAATTATAAATTGATATATTAATTACTAGATGATTATTTAGGATGATAAATAAATTATTATGGCTATAGAATGATGATTCTAGGCTTGAGACTAAATTTATAATTTTTGAGTACTTTTAGATACAAATTTATGAAATAAAAAGAGAAATTTTGATATTAGAAAATTGTTGATAATTTTAGCCAAATCTCAATGAAATTATTGTGAAAGAAGCTATTTAATAAAGTAGATAAGTTCAATTATATAAAATTAAATTTTAGAATTCAAGAGGCTAAGGTTAAGGTCATAAAATAAATAAATAAATAAATAAATAAATATTTAGGTGTTGAAATATGAGTGAACATTGTGTTAATAATATTATTGACATATTAAATATAATTAATTATAGATTAATATTTTATTTGACACATTCAAGCTTTAGAAAGCTTTGGGAGTATTAACTTGAGGGGTAATATTTGACCTCTCAAAAGTTAAAATAATTGGGAGAAATCTATTTTATATATTTATGTGTTAATTAATTATTTATGTTTGTGAAACAAATATATATATATATATATATATCCAAATCTTGAAATTGTTGTTTGTAATGCTTATGTAGCCTTGTTGAAATCCTATAATTTGTGATCCAGTTAATTATGGCACATGTAAAGAATTTGAGTAATGAGACTGAGGGTTGATGATGATATACATACTATTGATTATAAATTATGGATTATACTTGGTGATGAATTATGTATGAGTATGTTGAGTTTTTATATGATGCCAATGTGATTTATATGGTAGCATGAAAATTGATGTATGAGAAACAATTAAGATATGATTATTCTTGATGCTTGTTGAGTATGAAAATTGAGGAACATGTAGGTAATTATGAATGAAATGCATTTTCTCATGGGCATGATCACATGGCGGGAGTTCGCCTTAGTGAAGGATCTGGCGGTTGTGCAAAATTTATATGGTACTTGGCTATTAATCGATAATTTTAGAGGTTATAGCCACTATTTACCTGGTAGGGTACTCTAGCATTGTTCCTATTAAGGGACTTAATAATCCTACTAGCATACTTGGAGTTTGGAGCTAGCTTTAGTTATGACACCTCATAGTTTATGATTTAGGAAAAATTGTGTTCATGAGTGAGTAAGGTAATCCTAGCACGGTAGCCTCTTACGATATGATTAAAGCCTTAGGTAGTAAGGTAACCCTGTGTTCATTTGGAAAGAACAGAGGAAATGAGCATCAGGCTAAGTGATAATAATCACTTCTGTAGGCCTTTCTCTTTTTATTTTGATATGTATATTCAGTTTATGATATTGCCAATTAAGATAATATATTCTCGATCCACTTGCATTATGGGTTTTGTGTTGGATGGAAGTGTATTTTGGGCCCTTAGGAATGCGGTTTGATACTTATGTTTATATTAGTGGGCTAAAATACTTGTGCAAGTGAAAATAGTTGTTATCTATGAGATTTGAGAACTTGAATGCTGTTACGGTCTTCCCTTATATTTTTTTTATGTCTAAGGGTGAGTAGATGATATTAACTACATATGAATGAAAAAAAAATCATGCATATGATGAGTCATTGATGAATATATGATATATAGAATATGATGACTAGGTGATAATCATTATGATAAATGTGATTGAGACCTTGGCCCCCTATTGCCAGTTATGGAAGGGTTTGAGTGACCAAATATTATGTTCGTGAATATATATATATATATATATATATTATATGGAGTATGGCACAGAGAGAAAATAAGGGGGAAGCTTTTCCCCATCTTGAGATGTGTTTCTTAATCATGCTTTCATACAGGTTTAATTGAATAATGTGAGCTCTTGAAATATTTTAAAGATTTAAATCCCTTTTTTTTTAAATAATTTGTAAAAATACGTGTTAATAATTTATTTAAGTTAATCTATATAGGATAACCCTTTTAGGTTAGTCCTTAATTAACTATGGTTAGTGTGATGATTTAAGTCCCAATTTATGGCACCTTTTACAAATTAATATCAGGCTCTTGAGTTTCGAGAATTAGAATGTGGTCAGTGTGTGACTACTTATATGATTGTGTACTTATTTTATAGTTTATGATTGCATTTGTATATCAAGTTGGCAATTATCATTATACACATATTTATTTTTGTAACATCCTGAAATTTTAAAACTCATATTTATTTAAAAATAAAATAAAATATCTATAATTAAATTAAAATTTAGAATAATTTGATAAAGGCCCAGAGTTTGAATTTTACTAAGCAAAAGTTTGGTTTTATTTGATTTTTAACTATGAGAAAAATTATCAAAGTTGACCCGAGCTTTTATGCTATAATAAAAAATATTGGGCCCTTTCTTGTAATTTTTCCTAAACTTTTAGATCAGCAATTTAAAGACCAAAATGATTGCAGAAAATGTAGAAAATGAACAAGGAAAGAAATGCACAAACGGGAGAGAGAGAGAGAGAGGAAGAAGAGAGGAGAAAGAGAGAGAGTTAAGCTTGGATCTAGGAGTCTTTGCGACCGTTGCGAGCTCGGCTACATGATAGATAAACTCGCTACTTCAATCCTCTTCCCTTTCTCTTGATTTTCTTCAATTTTTGGAAGAGAAAATTTTTAGATTTTGATCCCAAAGGCTTTATTCTTGTAAGCTTTTGTTTCTTTAGATCCTAGGGAGCATGTTCTGAGTTTCTATATAGTGATCTAATGTTTTGAGTGGATAATTGGATAAAAGAGGTGTTTTAGGCATAAAATAAACCCTGGGAAATTGGGTTTTTGCTCTTCAATGGTTTAAGCTTATTGATTTAGTTATAATTTTGCTATTTGAGCCCAATAAGATTTAAATTAAGGTTTGGTTTTCATTATAAGGGCTAATGGTGAAAGTTGGTGACACTAAGTGAAGGTTTTTAATTGATAAAAAATTATATAAATTGGAAATTAGCTTAATGATGGCTAATAAATGTTTTTGGTGGTTAAGTGATACTATGTGAATGGTTGGTTTAATATATGGACCATTAGGATGGATTATGGCTCATAGATCCAAGTTGTGTGGTATGAGTTATAGTCTTCATTAATGCTATTTGACATGATAAGTGATGTGGATCACTTATATGTTGTAAGGATTGTTGGTGGAATTTGTTCGAAAGTTAAGGAACAAGCCAAGTTCTATTTTGCACAAAAGGAACCCTTTTGATACCAAAGGGTTGAGGTAACAGGGAAAATTTATATTTTTTATTACTCTGTTTTAGCTATTTTTGAATAAATATTACTAACTATCATGTATTACATGTTTTAAAAGATTAAATGTGCTTTATAAGGGTTTATGGGGTACTAATTTGATTATAGTGCAAATATATTTTCTAATTATTTAACAATAATATTTTTATGAAAACGAAATTTGTTTACATGTATTTTAATCATAAGGAATAGAAGTTATACTTAAGGAAATGTAACTAAGTAAGGTACCTTAGATAGGCTAAGGAATCATTTAAGAGAGACTTATAAATGTTATACTAACTTAGAGTGTTAAAGTGGTCAATACTCAAGAAAGATAGACACGAATAAAAAGCATGATCTCGGTGGGAGTTCACCAATGAGAAGGTGTGTACTTTTGATATTCTATGGCACACTGCCAGTACTCTGTGTTGCCTTACGTATTATAGGCTCAGTGCACTAAAGTGGTTAGTATATTGAGTATTCGACACCTCTCAGTGGGGGAGGGAATCCGACATATGAAGTGTGAGGTTGAATGCCTAGGCCAAGGTAGCCCTCACATGGAGAGTAAGTCGGGATGGCTCTGGGAGGGAGTTAGCTTTGACTGCTCAAGATTCACGTCGAAGGGGTATAGGCGGTTCAATGGATTAGATCATGCCTTAGATTATGTTTTGTGCCTGTAGAGGTACAAGTAGGTATAAGGTGTACCTGTGAGTTAAAGAGTGCCAAGGGGTATTCTGTTGGTCATGAAAGGCCATACCGGCCTAGGTCATGCATTCATGCATTTTAAATGGCTAAATTATATACTATGTTGAATTTATTATTCGCTTATTTGATTATAGCTTGTTTTGTAATAATCAATGTAGATTTCTCTGTTACTGAGACTGTGGTTATCTCACCCCTTTCTTTTCAATATTCTAGGTCCAGGCGAAGGATCCAGTGGTGGACGGGAAAAGGAGCAAAGCTAGGGGTTTGCTTGTGATTTGTAAAGAACTATAACCCCTTTTTTTTAAGCAAATATATTGTAATGTATTTAGGATTAGGGTGCCAGTAGGATATGATTATGTATGTGTGTGTGAATATGTGTAGATTGTGTGCTTGTGTATGAATTTTTGTTTGTTTGTAGACTTGTGGCTAGGAAACTTGGTTATGGTATGTGGTTTTGATGGATTTACTTAGTAGACCAAGTTTCTATTACAAGCAAATATTTATTTTAATGTGTGTGTGTGTGTGTGTGTGTGTGTGTGTGTGATTCTATAAGCAAATGCAAAGTGGTTGCATTGCAAATGGTGTGCTATGGGCAAGCATACACCTTGGATAGAGAGAGTGGGTGCGTGGGCCCCACAAGGAGCTCTGAACTAAGTGAAAATGTTTAGCATATGTATTTATATAAATACATGGTATTTGGATTGATTTGTACCACTCTTGTATGATTTGTGCATTTTGGGGGTTTAGGGTCCATTTTGGGAAATGGCACTCGGGTGGTCAGATTTTGATGTATAGGGGTTTTCCATCATTTGCATGTTCTATCAGGTGTTTTTAGTCTTATTTGATGTGTCCAAAGTGTTCCCACAGGTTTGTGACCATTAGGATAAGATTTGGACAATTTTGAAAATGGTTTTTACCAAAAAGCTGCACTTTTGCATCCGGGTATCCAAATCTTAATGCAACCGTTGGATTTCTCTAAAATTTAGGTCACAAGTAAAACCTTTTATAAGCTTTGTGTGAGATTTAAAATCATGTCGATCAGATATCAAATGGAGAAACGACGCACTCCAGAATTTGGTCTGGAGGTGCTGTCATGACAGCTACAGTAGTGATATTGTAACCTGCACAAAATTCAATCTGTCCATTGGATTTTTTCAAAATTTTATATATTAATAGTATTCTTTAAAAGTGACATGCGGGCTTTGAAATTACTCCGATTGAAGGTCGAATGATGAAATGGTGCACTCTGAAAGTTGGTCCAGAAGTGCTGTCATGACAGCAAAAGTGACCAAATTTATAACATGTCTAATTTTTAATCTGACCTTTGGATCTTTTTGAAATTTGATACACTTATAGTACCCTTTGAATTTAACTTGTGAGCTTTAAAATTTCTTCGATCAGAGATCGAAAGACAGAATGGTACCTCCCTGAAGTTGACTCGGGAGGGCTGTCATGACAGCAATTTAATGCTGTCATGACAGCATATTTTTACCCTTATTTCATCTAACTTGCTTCCGTGCGCTATAGGTAGAACCTATAAAAATTTTTTAAAGGCTTTAAATGTTTAATTTGAATTGTGTGATTTTTGGATAACACTTGAGGCAAGTGTTACAATTTTCCTTTATAAGCCAACACTAATTGCTTTTCTTTTATAGTATTACTTCCATTCCTATGAGGGAAGAATATGGAACAAACTAGGAATTCTATCATCAATAATCAGGTAAATCCACCGAGACCAAAGGGTCAAGTAGTGGTGGAAGATGAAATAGCACCAGCTTAAGTCCGACAATACTAGAGTTACTAAACCCAATTGAATAAGTTCAAGTCCTAACTCAAATAGGACCTTTTATTCAAGCTCCAATTCAAGCTACTCCTACCACTAGTAATAACAACGATATAGCACTTCTTACTTTAATACTGAAGGACATCTAGAAGAGGATGGATGTATATGACCAAGTCATATTAAGGAAGCCTACTGAAGGCAATAGTAAAGTTATTGTGAAGGCTGCTGGTAACCCCGAGGAAAAGCAAGGGGAAGTGAATCAGGGAGTCAATAATTAACAAGAGGAAGAGTCCTCTAAGGGCTCTGAATAGAGTGATCAGAGCAATTCTGTAAGGTAAAGAAAAATAAAGAACAAGGGTAAAGAGAAAGTGGAAAAGGTCACTATTGACCATGCCTTTAAAAGGTTCGTAAGATTAAGCCTACCATCATTTAAGGGTTCTATGCTGAACCGAGCTGGAGAGAAATGGATTGATGAATTAGAGTCTATTTTCTCTATGATCATTTGCACTACTAAATAACAGGTCTAGTTAGCTACTTTTAAGCTTAAAGATACGGCTAAATAATTATAGGAAAGCATTAAGCTTATTGCTGGATCTGAATTGACCTAGAGTAATTTAAGAAGAGGTTTTTTGCCCACTACTTCTCGTTAATTGTAAGGGCAGTAAAAGAAGCTGAGTTCCACAATTTGAGACAAGGCAATATAGATGTTAAGGAGTTCACAGCCAAATTTAATGAGCTCTCCAAATATTTCTTGTACTTGAAGAATAATGCTAATAAAAAATGGAAGTGTAAGTAGTTTCTAGACAAGATGAGGCTTGAGTACAACAGGCAATTGATGGCTCATGATATTGACTCATTTGAAGTCATATGTAATAAGTTTAAGGTTATTACTAGAATAAGCTAGATGAATGATGGTAACTGGCGAGATGGCCAAGGTTAATAATCCTCTTTTATCGGCCCTACTGGGGGTGTGAGCAAGAAGTCAAGTTGCAGCTTGAGATTCTCTAAAGGTTACAATGGAAGTAGAGGAAGCAACAAGAAGAATTTCTCCAAGGGATCACAATCTAAAGGTTCTCAATCTAAGAGCTTCCATTCTAAAAGCTCCGAAGGCCAGAACTAAACTTTAAGGCAAGACTCAATTCCATCTGTTATGGGACCACTGGTGATACGATCGCATTATGATAAGTGTGGAAGATTCCATGTCAGTAACTATTGGACATATTACAGATATAAAAAGGTGGGTCATATGGCCCATAACTGCCTAGAAGCTGTGATTGATAGGAGATCTATTGTTCATGGAAGTATGTTCATGATGTCCAAGGAGGAGGTAGAAGCTTCTCCAAAATTGATCAAAGGTACAATTGTCCTTAATGACTAACAAGTAAAACCATTGTTTGATTCAAGTGCTACGCATTCTTTCATTTTAATAGATTACGTAACTAGACTTAAAATGTTTGCGTGTGAAATGGATGTTGTTATGAATTTTCTATGTCGACTAAGGCCTCTACTAAGACTAATCATATATGCTGTAATGTCAATTTAAAGTTTGGTGATAGGGCTACAGTTATTGACTTAATTTGTTTGCCTTTATTAGGCATTGATGTGATTGTGGGAATGAAATGGCTATCGGCTAATGGAGCGACCTTAGACTGCAACCAGAAGACAATCCTATTACCAATTGACACTACCACTTCTATAGTCCCTAAAAAGACTGTACATACCATTATAATGGACACAGAAACACCTAAGTTCTTGTCTAATATAGAAATCAAGAAGTCAGGTTTAGAAGGATGTCAAATGTTAATGTTGGTCTCCCCTTTTGAATGAGAACAATAGCCTATGGTTAGATTTAGAAAGCAAGGGTGAATAGATGAAGATGATGGTACGCTCGATATGCAACTTTAAAATAGGAAAACTTATTTATGATAAGCATTATTTTTATGGGTTAAAAACCAAATTTCCCCATGTACTTTCCTTAAAGGAGTATTAGGCACCTTGTACTATATAGTAGGATATTTTTACCCCTGTACAAGTTTACTTAAGTGCAAATCTCCCTCGAAGTCTATCCCCTATCATTTCTCCCATTATCTACTCATGTGGCTCATTTGTGGAGCCTAATTATATTGATACTTACGCATTTGACCCTTATTTTTTACCTACTGAAGTGTGAAATCTTGCTTATATGGATATCTAGCCGCAAGGTCATATCTACATTGAATATTTTAATAATTAAAATTTAAAAAAATAAAGAAATAAAAAATCCAACTCAGATTTAAATTCAACTCTTCTCCTCCCTCCTTAACGAATATCGTTCTTCTTCTTGCCTCTACAACTAGCAAATGAAACACTAGATGGATTAGTAAGAATCAAAATAATATTTAAAAAAGTTAACTGAAATTCACGTTACTTTTTTAAAAAGCAAAGTGTAAAATGTTTAGAAAATAATAATTTAAAATAATTTATTTTTTACAATCCATGTCGCATTTTTAAAAAAACTAATCTATGTCACTTTTTTTAAAAAGGCGATGTGGATTGTAAAAAATAAATTATTTTAAATTATTAATTTTTAAATATTTTTCATGTCACTTTTTTTAAAAAAAGGGACGTGGATAAATATCATTTTCTTAAAAAGCGACATGAATAACTTATCCACGTCACTTTTCTTAAACAACAATGTTGATAGTCTTATATATTCAATACTTATTTACAAAATTGCTATTACTTTTATTTTTTATATCACTTTTATAAAAAGTGACATAAATGGAGAGACATAAAATGTATATTTTGTAGTAGTACTAAGTCCCTCTTTGAAAAAAGTATAGAAATCTTGGAGGCACTTAAAATACTAAAAAATAAAAGTGTATGGACCTAAAATACTAAAAAAAATACAGGGACCTATAGCAAAACGTAAGTAAAGTACAAAAACCTAAAGTTATGTTTTTCCTCAAGGCTTTTATGGTTCGCACCGATGAATTTAATTATGCAATATTATTAGTAGTTGACATCCAAAATTGCAGTGTCGCCATAGTAGAGAGAAACTGCAAAGCATAACCATCATTCCTACTTTCACAATTTCCTCTCCTATTTTGATTCCCTCAAAATTCATTGCATAATGTACAAAACGTAGCAGTACAAGTTTAGCTTAGGACTAAGGGGTGTGAAAAAGATGTGGCATTTTCAAAGGACCACACCAACTTTTCAAGAGTTGGACATGATAGCCAAAAGGTAGATAACTAGAATTTTCATTGCAGGCTGCCATAACAAAAGAAAGTGAAGCAATTGGCTTTAGCTGGCGTGAAGGTAGTGCTCACAGCAAGAGATGAGAAGAAGGGTCTCGAAGCTTTGGAGAAACTCAAAAAATCTAGTGTTTTAGGGCTTGTGGTTTTCCATCAGCTTGATGTGGCCGATGCTGCAAGTGTAACTTCTCTCGCACATTTTATCAGATTCCAATTTAGGAAACTTGATATTTTGGTAAATCTAGTAGTGTAAACTTAATGATCAGTCTTTGACCAAAAAAAAAGAACACTCGATGCCGAGTCAGTGCTCCCACATTCTATGATATAAATCACTTTTTAAAAATACTTTTAAATTTAAAATATAGAATACCTGGTAAATTTTATGGTTTTTTTCATTTATGTGCTTGCTTTTTTAATTCATTATCTTTGAATATTCCATATTTAAAAATTATGCATATGTTATTAGGAAAATTCAAGAGTGTAAATGAAGGGATGTGAACATTTTAAAAAAAAATTCAATCAATTTTTTTCATAAACCCGTAAATTAATTAATAATAATACATATTGTGGTTTGGAGAAAGTAATTAATTTTACTAAATATATGGTGCATATTAAAGGAAAAAAATCAATTCTCTCAAAAAATAAGTTGACGGCTCCAATTATACGCTTTCCAAAATGTCACCATCAAAAGAAAAGATGATATATATCAAATCTTACTAGCTAGCTTCCTCTGCTCTCTTTTCATGTGAACTTCAGTACTAAGCATTATAACATTATTCAATCCATTAAAATTGATTGGTTATTGTTCTTGGATAAATCCTCTTGTTTCCTTTGAAGATTCCCATAATTAATTGATATGATTTTGTAATTACATGTCATCGAGAGACATCGGTTGCAAAGTGAAAGTGAACAATGCAGGAATTGCTGGGGTCATGTATGGTGACAGCTCTCTAGTAGCTTTGGCAATCACTGATGGAGAGGTAAGACTATATATAATTATTTGGCCCTGGCCTCGGATGGTATTTTTACACCATTCAATTCCTTTAAAAAAATTTTGAATCGTTATTTATTTGTTCCTCGTTAATGAAAAGCAGATCATTACTCTTGTTTAGTTTATAGCTAGTCATCGATTGGTTTTGTTGAACTAATAGACCGTGCTTGTTCATTGTTTGAGCAATAGGGAATATATAAAATTTCAAAACCAAAAGAGTTAACTAACTTCTGTTAATGTTTGTAGGCACTGTCAGAGGATGACAGGAAAAGAGCAATGAGCGAACCATATGAATTAGGGGAGGAATGCTTGGAAAGTAAATTATTTTGGTGCAAAAAGAATGGCGGAAGCTCTCTGCTGCTTCTGCAGTTATCAGATTTGCCAATAACTGTCAATGTGGCATCATACTTAGGCAAGCTTGAGTAATTTCCAACCTTGATATATATCTAGAGTTGAGTTGTTTGTTTTAATTTGCACGACGAATTGATACCTTGGGAAATGAATGGGCAAAAGGAGTGCTGGGTGACGCAAGCAAGCTGACACAAAAGAAAGCGAAGGTAGATAGAATGATTTTTTTAATTTTATTTATAGGCATGTCATTAATTTTTTATAATAATTTTTCTTTTACTTCATTAAATTAAAGAGAAATGTGGAAAGAAAATAGGAATGAGAGAAAATTAAAAAAAATTCAAAAATTGTAATTCTTTTATTATTTTTAGGAGTTTTTTCTTTTATTTTTCTTTCATTCCAAGCTATTTTCTGCAATTCCAACAAAGGGTAAGTGTTGGTAAAAAAAATATATTAGTAAAATATGTACATTAAATAAGAGTAAAGTTGAAATTTTTTTTGAACATTTAGAGAGAGTTAATAATTTTTAAGATTTTTTTTTAATTTTAAGAAAACAAGTTAAAATTGCTTTATAAATAAAACGGATGAAGTGTATGTACATATGTATGGTCATTTATTTAGGATTATTCAACCTAATTTTAGCCCCTCTTGAAATTTCATGCTGGTTCTGTCCTTAATTTCCACATCATTTCACCTTCCACCCCATCGTCCATTTAATTCACTATCTTCTTCCACCCAATTTAACATCCCAAAAAAAATTATCCTCTTAATTAATTAAGCTAATAAAGGATAAATTTATAAATTTAAGTATAAATGAGTTTGAGGATGGTTAGAGATGGCTAATGGGCCTATTGAGTTTGGTTTTAATCATTAGATAAGGTTTGGAAATGAATTGGGCTACCTGGGCTCAAATTAAAGAGAGAAAATCAAAATTTGGCCAACTGTGTGTTATGCTACAGCATAATATCATGAACCTAACTTAAAAAGGGCATCTGTGTGTGTGAAAAATAAAGGAAAAAGAAGAGAATGAAGGGGCTCGTGATCCTCTCTGATGGGCATGATTTTGTTGGTGTTTTGAAAATATTTAGAGCTTCTAATCACTAAGGTAAACGTCCCTTACCATTCCTCTTTTTCTTTACACCATTTTTAAGTTAAGGTTTATAGTTGAAAGGTGATTTTTAGACCTTAGGAGCTTTGGGTTTGAACCCATTGACTTAAATGTAATTAATGGAAGTTGTTTGAGTTATCTAAGCCTAGAGATAAGGGTTTTATACATCCATAAAAGTGGGCTCTCAATTATGAACAAATTTGTACATTTAAATGCCATAAATGGTAGTGCTTGAAGTAAGTGGCTGCTATTGATGTTGATTAATGATTTTGTTATTGTTAATTGGATCTAATGGGAGTTAATAAACCTAATGTAGTGATTAAACTCAATAGTTGAGAGCTTTGGATTATTAAAATGTTGAAATTTGAGAGCTGGAAGTTAGTAATTTGTGACATTAATGATGATTTTGGATTGTTGGATGATATATTAGTGATTATTTAAGTTGTGAAGAGCTAAATGAAGTTAATGAGAGTTAAGAAATTTAATGGATGTAAGGTTGATCTTGTAGTTGAGAAATTTAGTTATTAAAGTATGAAATTAGACGTTAGAAGTGGTGATAATTATTATTACTGATGGTATTAATGTAATTGTAGGCTAACCTCATGAAGCACTGATAAACTTGATTAGCTCAAAAAGCAAATTATGATTGAGGGGTAACCTTTGACCTCTCAAAAGTTTAAGGCAATCAGGGGAAACCTTATTTATATAGTTGTATGTTAATTAAGTAGTTGTTAAAATTTATGATTTGAAACTTGTTTGATGTATAGAAAGTTATTGATGCAATTTTGGTAAATGTGTGGTATTATACATGAAACGGCTTTTGAAAAAGTATAATGCATATGTGTGAAGCAATGATGCCATTTGACTGTGATACTACAAAATATAATATATGTGATATATATATATATATATATATTAGTTATGGAGTTTATTGGGATTGAGAAATTGATGTGGACATGACATGGGATTGTGATTTTGGTCACATTTGCATAATATGAGTAACCCATTCATAGTATGATCATTAACGGGAGTTCGCCTAGGGAGAGAAGTAGATTGATAAATCTACATGGTATTGGCAGCGACTGTTGGAATTAGGAGCTTGCCTTGACATCGACCATTGAAATCAGGAGGTAGCCTTATCTTATGATTTATCTAAGACTATCTCACTTGTTCTATGAGGGACTTGAACCTAACTAGTCTCTATCGGTTCATAAGGATGTTAGATTATGGGTACGACACCCCATGGTTATTAGTATTAGGAAAAATGAGATTACACAAGTAAGTGAGTTGACTCTAGCTTGGTAGCTCCTCACAAGTAGAAGGATAAGTTAATCTATGAAAGGTGTAGCCACCAAATAACCACTAGTTTCATGTCAAAAGTAATTAAGAGGGTATAAGGTTGGCATATAATCATGCATTTAGTTCTAACCATATGGTTGTTAGTATTGTGGTCCGATGCAGTTAGGGGCGCATGGTTGGTATTATTGAGATCCCAGATTATACATTATTGATATATATATATATATATATGATTATATGTTTGAAACCCGGTCACATGGTTGTTATTGTTGTGGCTAAGGCTATAAGTTGTCATAGTTACTTTATATGTGTGTTTGTTGTCAATTGCATCCATTTCAATTGATATGTAATTGTATAGATTAGGTGAAATTTGGTTATTATGTTATTATACTCACCCCTCTATTTAACATTTTACAGGCATTAGTTCCGAGGAGGATAAAGGAAAAGCACTAGAGGCTTGGAAACTCAATTTCCTACTATAGGCCTCTCCTAATTTTAGTTGCATATGTGTAATTAATTGATATTGCCCACTAAGATGATCATATTTTGTTATTACTTGCATTGTTGAATATTAAGTATTGACAAGTGTATTTTGGACCTAAAGCATGTGGTATCTTTTTAGTTGAGATATATGAGAAAAATAAAAATACTAGGACAAGTATAAATTTGACTGTATGCATTATTGTATTGGATTATATTGAGTTTTAAAGTCAAAATGCCTCCCTTTGTTATTTCTTAAATCAAGGGTTTAAGGGTTAAAATTGTAAAATATGTGATATCTGCTTATTATAGTATGTTACATAAATTGTTATAAATCTATTGAGTGTGGTCAAAGGATTGGTGCGGGCTTTTGACACTTAGATTGAGTTGTGGACATCCTAGTTATGTTTTAATAGCATCAATAAATGAGTTTGCATTTTGATGTTCAACTTTTGATTGAAAATTGATTTGAATGTGAAACTAGTGCTATTAGTTAAAGCTCGGAGAAAGCTTTTTATAAACACCTAGATCACCTCAATTGATTGCCAGATAAAGATTTGGTGAGCGACAGAAGTTCGGCCAGAAAATTTACCATGACAGCTTGTAACTATCACGAATTTTGCTATTTATGCTACAACATAAAATTTTATGCTACAGCGTAATTGTACCAAATTAGTTTTTGCTATTTTGACCCTAGGTTGATTTTATCTTACTTTGTATGATATCCATGCTTTTTTATACATGTTTTGCTCTAATTTTATTTTTTAAAATAATTTTATATGATTTTGTAGCATTTTAAGTTTTAAAAACTTGAGATTTCATTTATAAAAATTTTACAATTTGATAATTCATTTGGCTTATTCCAGTGATTATTTTGATTTTATAGAGTTAATTGTGGATAAGTAAGGGTGACCTTACACTCAACTCTTCCATCAACTAATGCCACCTCACCTCCCATTCTCCCACTCCAAAATCATTCCAATGCCAACTACATGTTGCCCCTCCTCTCATTAATCATTCAATATTATTTCACCACTATTTCACATGGCCGTGATTCATAGTAAAATTGGAGGAAGAAGGAAAACCATGGGTGCTTAAGGTAGATCAGGAGACAAATTGGGATAAGTGCAAAGAAAACTAGAGTCTAGGATTTTATTCTTGAAAACCAAAAGAGAGTGATTTTTCAATTATCTTTTGAAGTTTAGGATTATTTAGTTTTAAATGATTCTAAGTTGTAATGTTTGATGACAATCTAGTTTTAGATTGTATATATTTTGAATCTTGGATTAGATTGATTTTGTTTTGAATAAATTTTTAGAATTTATGTTTATATAACCTTATTTTGCCAATTAGATTAATGATTGAGTTCTCATCAATAATTTAATTGTCATTGCAATGTTTGTTGCAAATTTAAATTATTATTTTTACCTCTTGATTGTTCAATTGAACTAGATATTTATCTATTTATTCAACTAGATAATTTAAACATATTTTCTAGAATTATTTTGAATTAATCTTCATTGATTTTCTTGATTTTAATTGTCCTAATTCATAGTTTTAACATTTAATTCACTATGAGTTTTCTAGTAAATTAAATGCTAGACTTTGTGCTTGGGTTCTTTTTGCTTTAATTTCACTCTAATATCATTTTTTTAGTCTAACTAATTGAATGAGATTAGGAAAGTTAACTCCAAATGAAGTCTTAAATTGTCCTTTTTATTACAATTGAATTAAACTTTTTTTAATTTTTTATATTTAACTTATTTTGTTACTTAATTAATTTATTTAGTTAACATTTAATTATCTTGAGACAAAACCCTCAATCATAATTTAGGACTCATGAATTTTTTCATTTGCATTTTAATGTAAAAATTTAACATTTAATTTTAGATTTTTTTGATATTAATAATTAAATACCTAAAATCAATTTAAAATACTCCCTAAATTACTTCTTGAAAAAATAATCTAAAATTAACTCATGTTATATTCCATTAATTTTAGTTTAATTGAGAAGGGATCTTCATCCAACTTGACCAGAGATTTACCAAGTCAATGGGCATTTCAACAAAAAGTGTAGATTTATTAATTTAGTTTGTTGTTGACTGGAAGTGCAAATAGGGAAGGGCCTAGCCAACCTTATAGCCTATCATATTTAAGCTTGACCTGTTAGTAAGCCTAATTGACTTTTTCGTCTTCCTAATTAATAAATATATATAATTTGTTTATATTAGTATATATAAGTCGATCTTACTCATTTCAAGATGGCATTGACCTTGAACCTAACCCAAAATTTGATCTTTTTCATAAAAATGATTGGATTTGACAATTTATAAGTCAATCTTATTCAATGATAATATAAAGTTTAATAAAACCAAATTTAATTTATAGGTTCGAATTAAACTGGACTATCTCGAATCAAATAGGGTTAGACAAGATCAGAGGACTTTTGCATTGCACTACTCTTTCAATCCAATGTCGATTCAAATTATATTTACTCGAAGCATTTATTATTTATTTAAAGTTGAAAAATAAATAATATTTAATTATGATAATAAAAAATAATTATTAATTAATTATTTTTAAATTTTATAATATTTTTATGTATTTTTTATCTTTAAAATATTTTTTCATCCATCATAATAAATTATTTTTAAAATTTATTTAGGGTGAGTAACTTTTTTAAATAATTAAAAAGATAATTTTTTTATTTTTTATTTTTAAAATTTAAATTAATATTATAAAAATTTATAAAATAGATTTAAAAAAAGTAATTTTTGTAAAAAGTAAACTAAAACAGACAAGCCTATATTTATAGTGCCGATTAAACCAAAACTAATGGGCCCAACTAGAGTACACGTTTGAATTAAATTGGTCCAAATTTTATATAATACGGATGCGAAAGTCGAACCGATATTACATGATTCCGTTCGGTGGTTCAATTCAGTTATTACCCAAAAAAAAAGTATTCGGCTATCCACTCCACTCCCAGTCATCTTAATTGGGTGCCCAAACGGATGATGTTGGAGCTGAAAAAGCATTCAAGCCCCGTAAGCCCAAAACGGTGGATGAAAAGTGTGAGCCCATGATACCAAACCCAACGGACCCAAACCATTAAGAGAAGATATGGGGGTCACGTGGCATTGACTGGTGCATCCATGGACCATAAGCAAGCTGCCACGCACCCCCTTGTGCATGCAACGCATGATCTCCATTTGGTGGCTGCCTTGACTAGTGCTTTCTCTAGCTGCAGCCCCATCAGCGATCTCTCTCTCAATGGAAGTCACGAAGGAAAGGTTTAACTTCTGTTGCTGAGATTTTTCCTTCCCTTATTCTTTATTTAGAGTTTGCCGGAATGGTTTGTGGCTTCAGGTATGCCATTGTGACTGGGTCTAACAAAGGCATCGGATTGGCGACCGTGAAGCAGTTGGCCTCTCATGGAATTAAGGTACTGCTCACCGCCAGAGATTCCAAGAGAGGATTTGAAGCCCTTCAGGAATTGAAACATTCTGGTATCTCCCACGACCTGGTTTCTTGTCACCAACTTGATGTGACGGACTCTGCCAGTATTGCGTCTCTTGTGGATTTTGTTAGAATCCAGTTTGGCAGGCTGGATATTTTGGTATGACAATTTCCCTTCTCTCTCTCTCTCTCTCTCTACAAAATTTATAACTAAAGTTAGAATCAACTGAAGTTAAAAAAAAAGTCTGTGACTTTAACGTGATTTATGTTTGGATATCTTTCATTAAGAAGTCAGTTTAACAAATTAAAATTTATTTGGATGATTTAATTTAAAAGTCAGTTAAGATATATAATAACAAAAATGAATGTAAAATTTCTTGTATATATTTTTGTAACAAATTTAATATTTTAAGAAAAAAAATATTAAATTTAAAATAAAAATTTTAAAAAAAAGTAATTTCAAATATAAAATGCATTGAATATAAAATTAGTAAAATTTGAATATTATTAAATTAAAAATAATACAATTGAATTTTTATTATATGTGTTTTTCGCAACCTTTAAATTTAAATTAAGAATACATAATTTAATATTAATATTCTCCTACGTCTTTTTCTCCAGCTGTAAATTAAAAAGTTTTTCATATGTATTTTTCTTCTTCTTGTTTTTTCTTTTATCCTGGGAGTTGAGAACCTAAAAGACCATGAAAAGATAAATTATTGATCCTTATGCACGTGTCTAAGTCTAGTTTGTGCAAGCACCACATGGAAGAGAGAAAAAGAGTAACAAAAAAATAATTGTTATTTAAATATTCAATATTCCCACTGATCGCAAAAGCCCAACGCTAGAAGCCAAAAAAAATGGCTTCGCAGCCAACGCCACGTTTAATCCATAAGTTCATTAGAAATTTTTTCTATCCAAACATGATTTTTTTTTTTTCAAAGAGCTTTTAACGTCCTAACTAAGGTTTGGCTAGCCCAAACCTCTGTTAAGATTTTATCCAAACATAGCCGTAGACGGTTAATACAATCCTGTCGAAATATTTGTCTGCATAATCTGACAAACTAATGGCTCTAATTTGATCTGCTAGGGGTTTAATGGATGTCATTCATTATTCTGTGGTATATATGTTATCAATCCTTTTGCTTTATATGAATGAACCGCCAAAAAAACTCTATTGCGTGGCTGTGCGCAGGTGAACAATGCTGCAATCCTTGGAGTCATTATGGATGAGCCGGTCAGTGTTTTCTTAGCCATTGGAGTGGCCATTGTTATATGCATAATTTAAATTTATTCTACATGAATGCAGGTGGGATCGACAATAAATCCGGCTGAATTGATTCAAACTGATGAGTTGGCTGAAAAATGCCTAAAAACAAACTACTATGGTGCCAAGGAAACAACCGAGGCTTTTCTTCCCCTTCTCCAGTTATCTGATTCGCCCACAATTGTTAATGTCTCCTCCCAGGCTGGGTCCTTAAATGTAAAGGAGACTAATTAATTAACAAATGCGGTTCCTTTTTTATGATCATAGATTATATGCTAGCTAGCTCATAATCATGGCAAAACTGTGCTGTTTCAGGGGATATCAAACAAATGCGCGAAAGAGGTGTTAGATGATGCTGAGAATCTCACAGATTACAGGATAGATGAAGTATTGAGGGAGTTCAAGAAGGACTTCAAAGAAGGGTGTTTAGAAAGCAAAGGGTGGCCGATGTATGGGTCAGCCTATAAGGTGGCAAAAGCAGCCCTGAACGCGTACACGAGGCTTGTGGCCATCAAGTACCCAAATGTGTGCGTCAATAGTGTTTGCCCAGGTTCTGTCATCACCGACCTCACCAGAAATACCGGCAGCTTATCTGTTGAACAAGGTGCTTGTAGTGTTGTCAAACTAGCTCTACTGCCCCTGGTTCCCCTTCTGGCCTCTTCTATGTCCGCCAACATGTCTCAACCTTCTGAGCCACCTTCATATATGGTAATGGTCAATCTGTGTTTGATGACCTCGAATAAAAGAATAACTCTGCGAGGGTTTTTTGAAAAAAAAAAAATAATTTTTGTCTCTTGTTGTTGTTTCACGTTTATAAATTCTTTGCTCACAGGTGGCGGCCCGAGCCAAACTAAACTTCTGGACTTTTTTTGACCAGAATATGCATGTGGACTTGCCCTTAATTACTTTCCTATCCATTATGCAAAATTTTTTCGATCCATATTAAAATAAATATTATATCTTTTTATGTCGTGTCTCGTGTCATCTTCTTTATTTAATTAATTAACATGGTAAGATTTAGATAATCAAATAATTTATACCTTCATCCGTCACCAGATTGTTTTTTTACGCTCATCTAGAAGAGGAGGTGAAATAGAAAGAAAGCTTTTATTCTGCCTTGCGCCTAAGAGAAAGAAGACAATTGTAGGGTCAAAAAGAGGGAGAGGAACCCCCTCCCCCAAAACAAGCCACTAAACAGGTTAAGAAAAGGCAGACTCAGGTCCTAACCCCTTTGAATTCCTGGAAGTGAATGATGTATGATTCTTTTAACTATTTATCTTTATATATAGCATGCACTCATAAAATATAATTTATCTTTGAATAATACATTTATTAGGGTAGGCAGGCTCTCGTAATCCCGTTATTCTCCCCAAAAAAAATGTTTCGGGTGAATTTATGTTATTTTTGGATCATTTCATGTGTTAATTGATGCTCGAGTTTAATTTCATCTGTGATAGTTAATATGCATCGTTTTTTTAAAAAAAATTCCAAACGAAGGTTTCAACCTTAGTATTCGAAGTACGGCAAGAAAATCCTGTAGCTTCAAAGCTATCGAGGCCAAAACAAATTAATGTTCAAAGTGAAAACACGTAATCCTCTTAGGATGATCTTTTGATAAATTGTTCTTTGACTTTAATAATGTCATCTACAGATTGATTAGTCTTGTAAGAACAATAATTTTTCATTAATTATATATTAAGGGATTGACAAGTATTCAACAGAAGATGATAACATATAAAAGCATATACTTTTTTTTTTATGACATAATTGATTTGTTTATGCGAAGACATGCGCTTAGGTAAGGAAGAAGAAAACAATTAAGTGTTTTCCTAATAATTATTAAAGTACAATACAATTATATGCATAATCAACTTGAAAATCAATATGTTAATTAAAAAAATAAGAAATTTACTACCAGCTGTTATATTATAACACAAATACCGAAATGATGTGAAGTTGAGAGTACAAGCCAATTTATTTAAGTTTAAAAAGTAATTTTAATTACCTTAAACATGGAACAAACTATCATTTAAATTAGTTTTTTTTAAAAGAGTCAATTTTATTAATCACCAAAAAATTATTACAAATACTAATAGCCGGAGCCCAAAAATACTAAAAAAAAACTTAAAATACAACCTAACACACAACTCACAAAACAAAAAAAAAAACAACCAATAATAGTAACAAAACTGTTTCAATTTAAAATACCAAAAAACATATTAACCAATGCCCTATTTATTATGAGAGGAACCAGCAGAATTAATTTAAAAAAATTGTTTTCATTTTATTTTGACAAATTATTTGAATTATTTTTTTTAAAAAAATATGATTACTTTAAAAAGCTAATAATACAAGTACTCTATCTCATTATATTTATAGGTTATTTTTAATATTTTCATTGGAATTCAAGAAAATTTTAAATCTCAATAACTCTGTCTAAAACTTTAATAAGTTTTTAAATTTATTATTATTAAATATATATACATTAAAAATAAAATACTATAGTATTTAATAATGTAACACACCAATTTTTTTTTATAATTTAATTCAACCATAGTTGGGTTACAGCCACTCAATACATTTTATATCAATAATTTTAATATAAAAATATTTTATAATTGGCTTCAACTCACACAATATAACATTTCAGTTAAATTTTTGCCTCCCATATGCCATTAGACTAAATCACATTTGTCCATCTTTATACTCCCAACAAGTAAAATAAATAATCTAGTCAATTTTCAAAATAAGCCAGTTATTTGACCTCATAATCATGCCATTTTAACAAATCCAAAGCAAACTAAATATTAAAATTATAGTCATCCAAAGTGTACCAAAAATATAAATAGTTTGAAAGGCATAATTACATTTATATATTCATATAATTGTCAATAAATAAAAAGCTCTAATATTGACAATATAACACATTATAAATCATAAATCAAATACCCAAAAGAGACAGTAGATCTATGCCACTAAGCCTCTGAGACTCCTCCACGTGTCACTTGTGGCTCTTCTCTTGAAAATTGTTAACCACATAATGAGACTCAAAAGTCCCAGTAACCAATATCAATTTATGATAGTGTGTACAAACAGTTAAGTATGTACTTACTAAGTGAGAATTAAAAATAATATAATTCTAACAAATTGAGAAATATTACAATACACACAAACAACCATCCTTATATCCCTCCATTAACCTCGAGCTGTAGCCCTCACTCGGTGCTAAATTATCCGACCAAAGGTAGATTAGCTCGAATCCTTACAAACCACCTATTGAGCTCCAATAGGGGCGTACCACGTGGCACATAAATACAACAACAATAGCAAGTCTCCCAACACCTCTCACAATAATCAAATAAATTCATAATAATATTGCACAATTATACAATATTACGAAATTTATAATTTTCTCAATAATCACCCAATTAACATGAAGTAACACTAATCACAAATTAAAAGTATGGTTATCTTATGACTTTTTCAATAAATTATTCCTTACAATTCTCTCCCATCACAATCTTCACCAATAACATAATCTACAAATAACATATTATTTATAAATATTAGTTTCAATTATTGAAACTAATAAAATAATTCTAATAATAGAATTAAAAAAATATAACATAATTTTTAATCTCAATCTTAATACAAATTTAGAGTTAATACTATTAAGTAAAATTTTTAACTCCTCTTTTACTGATCAATAAACATTAATAATTTAAAAATCAAATTTTAAACTAATTTCTATTATCAAAATTTTCTTTTTATTTTATAAATTCGCACCTAAAATACCTAAAAATTAAAATTGAGTCTCTGGCTTAGAATCATAATCCTATAGCCATAATAATTCATTTCTTATCCCAAATAATCATCTAAACCTCAATAAATCAACATATTTTCAGATTTAGTTTAGAATTTGATCCATAAGTCACAAATTCAAAGATCATCAATAAATTTATACTCTAAAACATTTATTATACTACTAATAACCTCAAAAACCATATTTATTCAACATAAATTCATCCCTCTTTCAAATATTAAATTTTCTATCACCACAAACTCAGAAACTAAAGAGGAATGATCACTAAGAAAATTTTTTAGAACACATACTTAATCTTGAAAAGCTTAAAATCACACCCTAAATATCTTATTAAAAATTCTTACCTTAAAACCCAGCACCAACGAAACTAGACGCTCTCTCTGCCTCAGCTCACGCACAGGGAAGAATGAAGAAACGAAAAAGTGAAGAAAGAAGGAAGGAGGTGGGTTTTTATAAAAAATTCAGTGGGTTTCACATTTTTTTAATTATTTCTTCTTTCCTCTCTCTTCTTCTCCTTTTTTTTATTATTTTATACAATTATTGATGCATGTGGCGGCCGAAAGCAAATTCTTTTTTTTCTTCTCTTCTCTTTTTTTATAATAATAATTTAATAATATTTTTTTAATTAATTAATTAATATTTTTTTAATTAAATTTTGTTTTTTTTAAATTTTAATTTAGAATTATATCCTAAGTTAGATTTAATGATCATTTTCTACTACTTTGCTTATCTCTAAATATTTTTTTTAAATTTCTATTAATCTAAATTAACTATTAAAATTTAAATTGAGATGTTACAAATAACATTTTCAACATTTAATAAGAGAAAAAGAATAAAGATTAACACAATAATCATTTAGATACTTTAGAAATAGGACAAATACAAATACTTTCTTTGCCAGAGGAGTTATTTATAAGTTAAAAAAAAGATTTTGCAAGTTAATTCAAGTAATGGTTAATGCATATCTTACTTACCAAAATCATTTTAGAAAAACTTAAACAAACATATTTTAAATAATAATAATGGAATTTCACACAATAGTTTATTAGGGAGAGGTCAAACAAGTTCTGCTGTTTAACGGCCATCGTCCCTTTTCACTCACTCACTCTGCAGCATGCAATCATCAAATCTCATCTCACCATCTACGGCCGAGGCAAAGGAAATGTTTTCCTTATTCTTGGTTCTCGGGGACCCCCCATTTCGTGCCTATTCTCTTTATGTGTCGCCTGTATGATATGAATTGAATATCCTAGCATTTGCTCTGCTGGAATTTTTGTTGCCGGTTTCAAGCACACCATTGTGGCCGGGGCCAACAAAAGGATAGGTATAATGACTATGAAGATGCTGGCTTCTAATGGAGTCAAGGTGGTGCTCACGGCTAGAGATTCCAGTGCAGGAATCCAAGCCCTTCGCAAATTGAAAGATTCTGGTCTCTTTAACACCCTCGTAACTTTTCACCAACTTGACATGACTAACTCCGCAAATATTGCGACTCTTTTTGACTTTGTTCAAATCCATTTTGGCTGGTTGGATATTTTGGTAACTTAGCACTCACTTTCCCCAACTCTGTTTCATTCTTAATTTTGATTTTTTTTGGCTTTGCTGCCAAGTCTGAATCGGATATGCGATTGATTGATTTTCATCCTTCTAGTTCTCTCATAATTAGTCAACAAATTAAATACTGTGTCTCTTTTACAAACAAAATTTTATAATTTAGGAGGCATGAAGTACTTAATATATTTATCTGAACAAATCTAAACAAGTGAATTGTGAGGTGTTAATAATATTAATGGAATAAATAATATATAAAGCATCACATGTCTTTGGATTAGCGTAGGCAAAGTGGCAATACCTCCAGATTCATAGGATAACAGATGATGAAAAAAAAAAGTATATAGAATTAAGTATATAAGTATTTTTCTTATTCTCTTTGCTACGTTGTGGCTATAAATTTATTCTCGAAACATTTTGAGGTCCATGGAATTCAGTTTACTCCTTTAATAAAAGGTATACTAGGTTTCACGTAAACTTTACTATGACATTTGCTAATTTTATCTGATTCTTGTCAAAAAGGGCTTAATGTGATGTCCAATATGCTTCTAAAGCAAGTTTGAATAATTCGTTGTCCTAATTGAACAAAACTTTTTCAAGGACACCTAACAGTCCTCACATAGGGAAACTCTCTTGGAAGGATTTTGACGTGTATACTGGGACATGTGCTTTCACAATAAATTGGCAAAAGTGAAAGAGTTTAAGTTAACTAGTGGAAATATAAAATGCTCAATTCTTTCTTACTATTGAGGTCGACCAATTGTCTTAAAAAAGTGTAGCTTTGGACAGGAGATACAAGTTCCTCTGTCTCCTGGTGCTGAGACATTTTCCCCTGCACAATGCATGGTATGGGAAGTAAATAACAATCAAATAACCTTCAACTATTCTCGCTTCCCTCCTTCCGCCAATTCTTGTTTTAATATGACCACAACAATGTAGGAAGGAAAGAGATCCAGATTCAAGGAAGGAGAGACAATCACAATTTCACATATGCATAATTGGATGCTGGAATAAACATGCATGAGATGAATAATAGAACAAAACCTCAGCCGTTACTTTTGCTTCTGCATCTAATATTAGGAAATGAAGGGCAAGATTGAATTTTTAAAGAACATACTTGATTTTGCCGCTAATGCCAGATAACTAATTTCTGATGTTGTTGTTATATTTGATAACATAAACAAAATCTTGTTGGTCCAACATGGCTAATTATTAGCTTCCTTGGCTTTGTCCAATGTCTTTTATCTAGTTAATAAAGTGTATATTTATTTTTCTTTGTTTAGGTGGAAAAATTATTGATAACTTTACTTTGTTTGACTGAAGACTGGGGAAAAAGATAGGTTTTGGAAATCATGAACTCATTTCCACATTAGGACTCTATAAGATGTTGAGGTTACCAACCTGCACAATTGGAATAAAGATCAAGGGGGATGCTATGTGTGGACATTACAAAAGTTACAAAGCTAGATTAAGGATGAATGATTTTATTATACTTTATAGTTTATTGGCATTGAAAATATAAAAGGAATTATTTCCTGTATTAATTCTACGTATTACAAGGTCCTAACAAGCGACATGCATACCTAGGTAATTTAATCATCTTAAGTATTATTCCTGACCTTCTCAACGTGGGCTATATGTATACATTCTCTATTCCTTTTTAGTTTGAAAACTTAGATGCTTAAATCAAAGTTACTAGCAGTTTCTACTCTTTAGTATTGCTACTATTATTATGCCTTACAATTGGATGAGATGCTTGCAGTTGTATGGGGACTTCTTTTTTAGTGCATTTTAAGGTCATTTGACTTTATATACAAGTTAGCTACCTAACAGATGGGTTGTTGGTTAAATACTTTATAAAAAAATTAAGTGGTTAATCGTTTCTAGATAAATTACAGTAACTTCATATTTAATGCTGTCTTGGTGCCAAACATAATTGCTTCAATGCATTATGAGCCAACCAATGGGGCAGGTAGCATTGGTTTAGCTTCATATTTAAAGTTTAATGTTAGAAATATCTCATTACTATATATTGAGGTTATTGACTCACGATAATGTAACATTGACTATATACTATGAAATTATAATTGTAGTCTAAAAATAAAAAAGTCAAATTGTGAACTTGAAAAGAGTAAATGCTATGAACATGAGCCACATTTTCAAGGAGAGCTGCCTAATAAGAGTAAAGACTAGCTATACAATCATCAAATGGCTTCAATGACCAAAACAAGAGCATTTCAAGTGAAATTTGAAATAAAATAGGAGTGGAATCTAGAACAATAGGAAGCAAACGAAAACGAAATGAAGTATCTCAATTCCTAAGAGTAGTAAAAGCAATGGCTGGAACAAAAGGAAGCAAATGTAATTGAAATAAAGCAGTGGCTAAAACAAAGGACTTGAATTAGATTACATCATTTAGGAGGATTTGAGTTGAATTGTGAACTTATATTTGTACATGAAGAATATGACATTTGTATTGCATTGAAACTGTAAAGTGTGTTAGAAGTTCCATTGATTTAAATAAAAGTTAATCATTTTGCCTTGAAATTGCTATAATTTACCATTTGCAAATGCTTGTTGAACTTTACTACTTCAAGTGATATCATATCATAATCAAGTGGTTCTTATATTCAAGAAAAGTGAAAGAATGATTAATTATATACATTTTAGATTAAAAAACTAGATGGAATATCATGTACTTACCATTAATAAATTGGTAGAAATCATTTGACTCGCTTCAGGTTTATCTAACATTATATGATTATGTTGTACTCTAGTTGAGGTATCTTCTTCAAGTGTATCCAACATTATAGGATTATATTGTATTTGATCATGTTATAGTCGGAAAATAAATAACAGTTACCTAAAAAGCATCTTAGAAAAATAGAAAAAAAACATAGATAGAAACTTAATGGAAGCATACCTTTAATGTAATATCTCAATTTAAATTTTAATAATTAATTTAAATTAATAGAAATGTTGGAGAATATTTAGAGATAAGTAAATTATTTAGGAAATAATCATTAAACTAATTTAAAATAAAATTCTTTGTTAAGATTCTTAAAAAATATAATTATTATCATTACTATTATTATTGGTATTATTGTTATTAAAATAAAGGGAGAAAGAATTAAAAAAATAAATAAAGGGAGGAATGGATTTCTATCCATTGCGTGTATAGGTGTATAAAAAAAAAAAAAGAAGAAGAAGAAAAGTAAGAAGAGGGAGAGGGGACTTAGAGCCATATTTAAATTTTTTAATATTTTATTATAAAATATTTAATAGTAGGTTCATTATTTTTAAAATATTTTTTTATCAATTTTTCTATTATATAGGTCTTATATTTAAATTTTTTAATATTTTTATTATAAAATATTTAATAATGATTCCTACCATTTTTAAAATATTTCTTATGATAGAAAAAAAAAAAAACTCTCTCTCCTCCTATCTCTCGACACCCCACCCTCTTCCCCGTCTCCTCCCTACTATCTCTCCTCCTCTCTCTCCTCCCTACTCTCTCTCCATCTCCAAGCAACCCACATCATAATTCATTAGCGTCAGTTGAAGATGATGGGTTTGGTAAAGGCGACGGTGCTCATGGTGAAGATGGTGGCTTTGGTTCCAAAGTTCAATGATCCAGTTCTATCGGCACAATCCTTCGATGAGAGGACCAGATCCAGTCCAGGTGACCAAAAAAGCTTTGGCTGAGACCTTAGTGTTCTACTATCCCTTAGCCGACAGTTGAAGCGGCTTCATGTTGAAACGATGACGCCTGACTTAGGTCCTGTTCTCCCCTATTTTTAATGTCAGAAATAGAGATGGTGCTTCCCACCATCACGAAATCCGGCGATTGCTCCGAAGTCCTCCTGGGCATGCTCTCGCAAACCCACCTGCATGCATGTCGAGAACCTACCTACTGCATGCATGCATGAGGTTGAGGATGGAGTAAAATGAGAACCCACTTGCATGCATGAGGTCGAGAAACCACCTTCATTCATAAGTGTGTGTACCGTGTAGCTTTCAATACTGTTATGCGCGCACGCATGTGATTGTGGGTCTAAGTTTGGATATAGAAAAAACAAGTATAAAAGACCATGCCTGTAAGCTCACAAATACGATGAAATAAGGTATGAAATACAAGTATAAAAGAGACATATATGATAAAAGGTACAAAACAAACTGAACGAAGCTAGACAAGAGAAGGCACCAAAAGTCGCAGCGCCATCTTATGGACCTTTATGATGCTGCTACCGGCAAAGGTCCATGGTTGAATCATCCGAGAAAACAGAGTTTTTTTGGTGGAAAACTCTGTGAAAACTAGTTTGCAACAAGTGCTCTGTTTTGTCATCATAGAACAGAGGATATTTGCACTTACATGCATGATGAGGTCAAGACAGCGCAATGACAGGTCCAGATGAACTTGCTACAAATCCAAGGTCAGAAAAAGAATAATGATCTACTAGGATTGATGTAGGAGAATGAACAGCATGATGCCTGCATGTATAAGACGCAAAGCTATTGTCAACTACATATGCTGCTATCGTGAGGTTGAGGATGGTGAGAGTAGGTGGAACTCTGGAAGAGAGAGAAGTTTTTAAGTTATTAAAAATAAAAAAAATATTGGTGGGACTGACAAAACAATATTTTATAATAAATAAATACTAAAAAATTTAAATGCGGGCCACTAATGGAAAGTTTTGACAAGAGAAACAGTAAGGCGATGGATTAAAAAATTTGAGTAGTCAAGAGATATAAATGATTTATAATTAAATTTAGGATTATTTATGTGCTTTTTGTGACCATTTAAAAGGGAAAAATTCACCTTTAACTTTTTTAAAACCATACACAACCCAATTCCTTTTTCATTTCCCTTTCCTTTCCCATGTGTTCTTCGTCCACAATGGAGAAGCTTGAAAAAAAAAAAAATAGTGTGCGCGCAAGAATGGTGAAAGGAATTTGATTTAAGCTCCATAATTGAATATTTTGGGTAAGGTTATAAGCTTTTTAAGACTATATAAGTATTTTAAAAAAAATTTTAATCATTTATCCTTTTTAGTTTTTAATTTTGTGATAGCGAAAAATTCAAAGCTTAGAAGAGGGACGAATTTATAATAGGTAAATACGATTATTGAGCTTGTTAGTAATATAATAAATATTTTAGAGATCATTTTATTGATGGAATTTGAATTTAAGACTTGTGAGTTAAACTCTAGATCTTTATAAATAGATTTTTTGTTAAGTATGAAAATATATATTGATTTATTGAGGTTTAGATAATTATGTAAGATGAGAAACATATTATTATAGCTACAGAATGATGATTCTATGTTTGAGACTAAATTTTTAATTTTTGGGTATTTTTAATTGTAAATTTATGAAATAAAAAGAAAAATTTTGATAATAAAAATTAATTTAAAGGTTGATTTTAACTTATTAGTATTTGTTAATGATTAAAAGAGGAGTTAAAAATTTTATTGAGGGTACTAGTTCTAGACTTGTATTAATAATGTGATCAGGAATTATGTTATACTCTCTAATTCTATTATTATAGTTATTTTATTATTTTTAATAATTAAAATTAATATTTAGAAATAATATATTATGTGTAGATTGTGTTGTTGGTGAAAGTTGTGGTAGAAAAGAAATAAGAAATAATTTATTGAAAAAACTATGAGGTAACCATGCTTTAATTTGTTATTAGTATTACTTCATATTAATTGTGTGATTATTGAGAAAATTATGAATTATTATTGAGAAATTATTTTTTTATGTTTATGAAAAAATGTGATATGCATTTTGAAATATTTTTGCTAAGTGAGATGTCATGTTATAATATTGTTAAAAATAAAAAAATTATGAAAATTTAATATTGTAATTGTATAATGTTGATATGTAATTGTTCGATTATTGTGAGAGGTGTTAGGAGATTTCTTCTTCTTCTTCTTGTTGTATTTTTGTGTTATGTGGTATGTCTTTATTAAAGGCTCAATAGGTGACTTGTAAGGGTTTAGGCTAATCGACCTTTAACCGAATAATTTAACATCAAATAAGAGCTATGACTTGATGTTAATGAAAGGAGATAAGAATGGTTGTTTGTCATGCATTATAATATTTCTTTTTATTTTGGTTGGAATTATATGATTATTGTTTTCCCACTTAATAAGCACAAATTTAATTGTTTTATATATTATCATAAATTGACATTGATCATTGAGACTTTTTAGTCTCATTATCTAGTCAAAAATTTTCAAGAGAGGAGCTATGAATGGTGCATGGAGAAGTCCTTGAAGTAGTGATATAGATCCACGATCTTTGGGTATTTTTATTTATAATTTTTAATGTATTATATTGTCAATGTTAGGGATTTTTTTTTATTATTAACAATTATATAAATGCAATGATATAATCATGCCTTTCAATTATGTTTACTTTTGGTACACTTTAGATGTTTGTAACTTTGATGTCTGGTCTATTTTGGATGATTTGAAATGGCATAATTATGAAGCCATATAATTGGCTTGTTTTAAAAATTGATTAGATTATTTATTTTGATTGTTGATTTATGGTTTGCACTTGTTAAGAGCATAAGGTTGGAAATATGTGATTTTAACCTAATGGCATGTGGGAGGTTAAAATTTTACTTGGAATGTTGTATTGTGCAAACCTAAGTCAATTGTTAAATGTTTTTATATTTGATTTATTGATATAAATTGTATTGGGTGGCTTTAACTTAGCAATAATTGTAGATGTATAATGGTAATATCAAAATTGGTTTTGTTTTATTTGAAGAGATTGATAGATGGTTACAAGATTTTAAATATATAACTATTTCTATTTTTTCTAATCTATTGTATTTATTATGTTCTCAATTTTATAAGGGATCTTTTTGGTCTTTCACACTTATTTTATTTTAAATACTTGGGATCCCAAATTTTGAAAAGGACAATTTAAAAAGTTTAAATTCTACTCACCATAATAATACTTATTTATCTACATTAATAGAGTTTTATACCATGGTAGGGAGATTTTAAAAGGGGAGAATATTTTATAACTATATTTGTATATTTCCTACTATAGTAATTTTTTAAGTTATAGAATTATTTTTTTAAAATATATATACATAATTAGTTGACTTTTGTTCATCATAGTTAGGTTAATTGTTTTGTAAAAAAAATTATAATTTTATATTTGACGTTTTTCTAGAAGCTCGTGAAGTTTTTTTTTTTAGGTTTGAACTTTTTTATCTTTTTCTGACTTGATACCTTTACATAACTTCTCAATCATTTTTTTTTGTTTTTCTACCATCTCTCTTTCTAAATCCAATTGTTTGACCATCACCACCATTACCCTCATCACTATAATTTGTCTCATGATTTCCTTCATTATCATCATTATCTTTTTGTTTTATGTGAAGCCAACCATTTTATTAGTAAGTTCTAATATTGCTTGATGAATTAGAGAGAATGTTTCTAGACATTGTAGTGCATCACTAACCAACTGAATGAACGTAAGGCGCAATTTCCTATATCATCTTGACATTTCTAATTTAGAATTGGCTTT